>NC_061114.1:139855046-139945147 GCF_002878395.1 Capsicum annuum | reverse complement strand
CTACCTCCTCACCAAGATAATATAATTTTTCCTCCCTAAGGATCATATTTCTTCAGTTTGGGCATTCACTAGCCTTGTGCCCCTACCTTGACATTTAAAATATTGAAAACCCATAGGACAAGAAGGAGGATTCAATTTACCTTTATTTCTTGGAGGATACCTTTGGGCAACCTCCAATGCCGTTTGGAAGATACCATCTATAGTGTCAAACTTGTGGAGGGTCATGCGTGAAGATATGTCTCTATTCAACCCGACCTTGAATTGAATAATGTCATGGCTCACTTGTTATTCTTGATGATCAAGATTCAAAATCAATTGTTGAAACTCATCATAGTATGCCATGAAACTTTTGTCTCCTTGCCTCAAGTTGTACAACTTGGCAAGAAGTTCATGCTTGTATCCCTCGAATAAGTACCTTTTCCTTATAAGGTACCTCAATATAAACCATGGAGGGGGCTGTCCCTTAATCAACACATTCCCAAACCTCTTTGCATACTCCCACCAAGTGTTTCATACCCCTCAAATTGAGCTATCACCTAACAACTCTTATTCTTTTTGATTAGATCATTCACTTAGAATATCTTGTCACAAAAGGACTCCCAATCAAGATAAGCCTCAAGATCACTCTCATCCTTGAATATTGGAATGCTAACTTTGATTGAATTGACGCCCACTTCTCAGTTTTGGTGGCCAACTCTCCCCTCTCGGCTTAGAGGTTCTCTTTGATCACCATGTCTACCTCTCATCCCCTCTTTCCTCAAGTAAATATCATCATAAACTCCATATCTCTCATGTTGTTCCCCTCTATAATATCCCTCTATAAGGACGAGTCTATTTAAGTTAAGTGAAGCTTGTAATGGTGGGATTTAGATTTGGTGGAAAGTTAGGCGTTTGGTCAAATGGAGTTTGGATTGGAGGGCTCGAGTTTGGTGGTGGTACTTCGCTTCGAAATCCTTTATGTTGGACTTGGTGAAGTGGAGGGTGTATTGGTCTATCATGGTCTAGGTTTTGGGAAGTATTTGGTGGTTTCCTTTGAGGATTGAACATTTGATGCATAGTTTCGGGGGTAATGGCTGCAGAAGTATTTGGATCATGCCCACTTAATGACACATGATAATGTTGAGGAGTAGAAGGTCGAGAATTTCTTTGGATTTCAATACATTCCAACCTCCCACTCATAGTAGACACATATCCTTTCAATGAGGTTATATCCCCTTTCACCGAATTCATATCCACTTGCACTTTTTCCATGCCTCGGTTAAGAGTTTCAAGGGAAGCCAAGATAGTACTAAGAGTATTATTGTCCACAGTTTGAGATGTGGATCCTTCCATTGAAATATACCTAAGAAAATACCTATAAAAACAACAAACAAGTTAGCTCAAAATAGCCCCACAACACTTACACACTTTGATTACCACACACGTAGCTTCATAAGTGTTGTAAGCCAGCTAAGGAACCTACGAGGAGTTAAGGGATGATCCTACTCTTGTCCGAAATAGATTTTGGTTTGAAACTAAAAAAAATCTTGTAGGAATTAATCCAAGAGCTAACAAAAATTCAAAAAGACAAAAACATACAACAAACGCTAACACGAACAAACGAACTAAAAAAAAAAACTTACAATCTAATAGGATATTGCTAGCTTGTAAATTAGTATTGGAACCAACAAATGAAACTAAGGAACAAGAATTGAAACTAAGAATCCAAAATTTAATACTAAAATTGATGTGTGAACAGTAGAAAAGTGACATGGCAGTCCACTATTAGTTGCAGTTTTTATCAAGTTCTTATTTTCCAATTTCAAGTCTTGACCAATTTTACAATTTGGAATTGGTGCAATTTGTTTAAATGAGGGAAATACAAGTCTTGGAGCCCCCTTTTTTTTTTCAAATTCAAAGTCAACGCTTGATTTTCCTTGTACTTCTTCCTTAAAACATGGTCCTCAAATCATAGAAAGTGGTTGAGAAAATGTTGTAAAGTCTTTGAGTGGTTGGAAGTGTTGTAAAAGTCTTGGAGACTAAAAAGTACTACACCTATTCTTCACCTTTTATTAGATATAGCATCTACTTTTCTTTTCAATGAAAGAAGCCGATTAGTAAAGAACACCAAGAAAATCAAGGACAAAACTTTTTGATTCTTGGAGTCTAAGGTCCAAGTTGGGTCTCACCCTTCAACAAGACTTATCAAGTTCCACCTTTCAACAACAACTTCAACAAAATGTTCTTAGGAAACCAATTCACAAAAAAAAAAAACAAAACAATACACGTCCTAAAGAAATCCGCAACAACCATGGTCAATAACATACGACCAAGCTTAGGATCACAACAACAATATCAACAAACAAGCTCAAACTTAGATCTAGATTCCTTTAGTGTTAGTGAAGGTGAAACTAACACTAGAAACAATTAAGACAAGTAAAAAAGACTCCTAAATCTATGTTCAAAAAAAAAGTCTCAGCCAAGACATAACAAGAACACAACTCTCAGCCAAGGTTCAAACTCAAGAACACTACTTTTTTTTTTTTTAATTTTCAAGCAAGCAAGCCCAATATTGATCTTGTGGGAACAAAATCAGCCATGCTCTGATACCAAATGATACAAATCAAACCATGGAATACACAGAAATGGCACAAAATAGTCCATTACACAAGGCTAAGCTGAGAACAAGGTCCAAGCCGAGAAATGGTTCAACAATAACAAGGAAACAAGGTGTAAATAACACCAAAACAGCCAACAACCAAACTAACAAGTTGATTAACAAGACGACAACAACAATAAGAACAACAACAACCAACATATTTAATATTACAAGAAACAAACACGACACGATTACAAGAAAGTAAAGGGATAGGTAGTGTGACATAAGCTATTAAAAGAGCTAAGAACTAAGGTGTGTCTTAAACACCAAAACTCTTAAAACATGTAATAAAAACACCAACACTCTTACGTGGAAACAAGAGGGACGTCAATCTCCAAAGCACCTACGTTTCCAAGCCAAGAACACTACACAAGTGAATCCACACTTGGATTTCCCTAGTTTCGGGTTTGGTTTTCTCTCCTAGAGACGAATTGTGTTTCAAGTGTTTTAAAACTTACAATATCATCAAAAAATCTAATAAACTAACCCTAATATGTTCTATTTATAGGCTATTATAAATAAGAGATAAAATTTCCAAAAGGCCCTTTATGGAAAAGATGAACAAAAGGTGCCTAAATAGTGTGCCGTAGGGGCGGCCTTGGTGTATTCCAAGGCCCTTCTTCACACTTCACTTGCACACTCCCTTAGAAGGATTCAACACACACTCACATGTGTCCATCTTCGTTATCATGCTCGTATCACCTTCCATATTCGTGGCCTGTATCACCCTGAATATTTTGCCCATCTCGTTTAAGAAACCTTGAGCATCCTCCTCCATATTCACACCAGAAAATATACGAGGATTCATTTTTATAAACTGGCCAGCCCTTGTGGCCTCAATAGATAAAACATCGAATGGATCCCGCTCATCCTGAGCAACAACCAATTGAGCAATAGTATGGATCAATTTATGATATTCCGCATAAGTCACCTCATCTTGAGAAGGACTAGTATCAACCGGCTAAACTCTCGAAACATCAGGGATAGGACCCCTGGACCGAGTATGAGCTCCAAATATAGGGCGTACTCCATCAACATCACCCCCAAGTGGGATAGAAAATTTTCCTTGTGTTCCAGGTCGACGAGGCATGATCTGAAAAGAGAACAAAGAAAGATTAGAGAAGATTCCAAGACTTAGACTCCATGCTGGAAAATAGAATACCAAGAAAGTGAAACATTCCTAAATGCCTTGTAGCCTCTCTCTTATGAGTGTGGCATGCTACACACCCCTAAAAAGAGACTCTATTACGCACGTCATTGTGGACTCTTAATTGTCCATGAACCTTACTCTAATACCAACTTGACCTAACCCGACTAAAGGCCTTATCGTAATGGGCATCCCAAGTTCAACCAGCACTGGGGACTACCTCCACTACCCAACCCACCCTCCAGCCTCCTACCTTGAGTTGGCTGTATTATGAACATACAACAAGATAACGTAATTGATTATATCAAGACTCTAGGATAAGTCTATTATCGATACCAACCCAACTGAGTCCAACCACTTAAACCTATGCTGTAACCAAACCAAAACTTAAACCAACCAACCAAATAACAACCAAACTAAGTTCCATAACATAACATTAAAGATGGAACAAAAAACAATATTGTCAATGGGTGTCAGCCCTGATTCCAATGCCAATACTAAGGCTGACCCCAACACCGATCCCACCCATACCAACCCTTAGAAGTTTTACAAAAGTCTTTAACGAAAAGAATAGAGTCTTCCGAAAAGATGAAAGCTCACTACTTTAATCTAAGAGATGACCCTGAATGTACGACTGCTAAGTAGAAAGAGTAGAATAGCCGGTTCCTGCATTGCGTGGGAATACAACGCTTAAAGATGGGTTAGTAGGTGAATGCTAACATAAACTCAGGATAAGGATTAAGTAATGCCATTTAATAAACCAAGTAAACCATCCATATACAAGAAAAACCATATATATATATATAACCATGCTGGGAAAGGGAATTGTGTTAAGCATGCATTAAAACCATTAACTTGGGTATGTGAAGCTTAATCGTCCTAAAACCACCCATGGTATATATGGGTCCAGTGTAACCCCTGAACGGGCCTCGATGCATCTAGCCGCAAGAATAAGAGATACCATAAGAGTCGAGGATTCCCATGTACCCTTTACTATCCATGATACATATGAATAGTGTACTTAGAGAATTCCCGTTTACCTCATAGTATTATATAAAGTCACCATGACCTACCCCTCATGTCGGCAAACATAAGTTTTTAATGTTCTTCCCTTGGACTCCCACCTTCACGATTAGCTTTCATATCATGCCTTTATTTCCCAATTAAAATCATTTCCAATGAAACCATTATCATTAACCAAGCTATGACATAGTGGTATCGTTATACCGACTATAACTTACAAGTATTGTCCATAGCTAAACCTTTTTAAAGATCAAGGGATTCCTGTGTACCCATAAATTATATTGTCCAATTAACTTGGGGGATTCACATGAACCCCACAAGTGTTCATTACCATATTAACTTGGGGGATTCCTTTGTACCCTATAAGTATGTTTATTAAGCCAAACCATTTCTTTAAATCATTCCAAACTATCTAAACTATTAGGGTTTCATCACCAAGTTTAAACCATGCATAAGTTCCATAAAAGTTCAACAATGTAGAGAAAACACTCTTATAGGAATTTATCAAACACATTGGGGGCATAGTATTACCAAAAACCAAAATCCATTAATAAATATCCACTCCCATTCAACCTATTACCCAAAACCACCATTAAAGCATATAAAAGCATAAGTAAAACATGGGAAAACCATAACCAAACATTTATAACCAAAACCCCTAATTTATATTTAAAACCTATAACCATATAAAAATCAAACCATAAAAACATTGTATAAAAACATGCCTTTAATTTGAACTAACAATATGGGAAAAAAACATCCTTAATTGACAAAGTTGAATAGAGAGAGATTACCAGCACAAGCCCCAAATTAATCCTTAAGATGAAACCCTAGCTTTTCTCCACCCACAAGCCTTTGAGAGAATTATCAAATGCTTATGAAAGCTTCTAAGTGTTAAATAAATAGAATAATAGGGTAAATATCCTTCCAATAGGAATAAAAGTCTTGGGACCTTATTAGGATAAGTGGGGAAATATCCATATTTCCCTCACTTAGACTACCAAAAATCCCATCAAGCGGGTACGACGATCCTCACCAATTGTACCCTTCGATGTGAGTGGTACCCACCACTTGTACACAAGGCTATCTCCCTTGGACCCAACACTGTCCAAGGAATGATTTACCCTAAACCCTACTGTATCCTAGTATACGACTAGTACCCCTGATCCGTATCCCTGGAAGAATAGAATCCCAAGGGGATTGAATGCTGCCACCATAGAGTCTATGGTATAACTCGTACCCAGGCTTACGACTTAAGATAAACCAATCATACTCAGATCTAACTTAAGTAACCAATCCTAAGATTAAGTGAATTAACCAAACCACCCATATCCGCCAATACGAATCATAACACCTAAGATACATCCATTCTAGAAACCAAATCCAACCCACCGACTAACACTCATCAATATACGACTAACCTATACAACTCGTACCCAGTGTACAAGTCATTTACCCCAGTTATACCCTATCTAGAGACGAGAAATCCAAGAAATTTCATATGGTCAAAACTCAGGGTGTTTCATCAAACCACCCAATAGGAGATCTATACTTTCTACTATACTAGGCCTCAAATGGAGCCACACCAATTCTAGCATGATAGCTATCATTTTAGGCAAATTCTATAAGAGGCAAGTGGTCAACCCAACTACCACCAAAATAAAAAACATTAGACAAAAACATATCTTAAAAACCTATATTATCCTTTTTACTTGCCCATCTATCTATGGGTGGAAATCAATGATAAGATCTACCTTAGTTCCCAAACCTCGCTGGAATGATCTCCAAAAGTGAGATGAGAACTAGGTACCCCAATCAGATATGATGGAAACTGGAGTACCATGCAACTTCATGATCTCCTTAATGAACAACTTGGCATAATTTTTAAAAGAGAAATTAGTCCTTACTGGAAAGTATTAAGCGGACTTAGTCATCATATTCACAATGACCCAAATTGAATTAAATTGCTGGCGTGACTATAGAAGACCTATAACAAAATCCATATTAATTATCTACCATTTCCAAATCGGTAGTTCAATCTCTTGAATCAACCCTCCGAGCCTCAAGTGCTCTACCTTCACTTACTGGCATGCTAGACACTTAGCCACAAAATTGGCCACATCCTGCTTCATATTATTCCACCAATAAATCTCCTTAAGATCATGATATATTTTCATCGAACTAGGGTGAATAGTATAACACAACTCATGAGCTTCGGCCAAAATTCTTACTCGTAACTAATAAACATCATGAAAACATAATCTACCTTGGTACCTCAGGATACCATCACCACCAATCTTGAAAACCATTACTTTTTGCTTACCTACATCATTCTTGATTTGTATTAGAATAGGATCCAACGCTTGCTTCTCCTTTACTTCAACACCAAGTGATGACTTTGCCATCTCTTGAAAATCATATCACCTTTCTTAAAATCTAGGAGACTAACTGTGAGATTAGCCAAATGGTGAAAATCCTTCACCAAATCCCACTTTTACTCATCCACATGGGAGAATCTTCCCATGGACAACCTGCTAAGAGCATCAACAATCATGTTAGCTTTACCTGGATGTTATTGAAGACTAATGCCATAGTCCTTAAGTAACCCATGCCATTTATTTTGCCTGAGATTCAATTTCTTCTGGGTGAACACGTATTGTAGGCACTTATGAATAGAATAAATATCAACATGGACCCTATAAAAGTAATGCTGCCAAATCTTTAATGCAAATAACACAACTAATAATTCCAAATCATGGGTCAAATAATTTTTCTCATCTTTTAACTGTTCAGAATCATAAGCAACCTCCATGCCATGATGCATCAATACACATACCAATCCTATCTGAGACACATCATGAAATACATAAAACCATCAGTGCCTTCATACAGAGTCAAGACCAAAGTGAAGTCTACTTATCTTTTAGCTTCTTAAAACTATCCTCACAAGTATCAGACCACAAGAATTACACCTTCTTTTGAGTCAACTTAGTCAATGGAGAAACGGTAGAAGAAAAAATCACCATAAATATTCTATAATAATTGGCTAAACCCAAGAAGCTTCAAATGTCGGATGGAGTTATGGGTATATTCTACTTCTTAACCACTAAAACTTTTTGTGTATCCACCTTGATCCCTTCATTAGAAATAACATGACATAGATAAGTTAAAACATTTAGCCAGAACTCACACTTAGAGAACTTTGCATATAAATACTGATCTTTCAGAGTGCAACATTAGGTGGAGGTGATCAATTCAAGAAATGACAAACCAATTCAAGAAATGACAGAAAACCAGATTCATAAGGTCCATAAATACGGCTGGGGCATTGATCAAACCAAAAGACATCACTAAGAACTCAAAGTGACCATACTCCATTTGGAAAACAGTCTTAGGGATATCTACCTCCATAATTATCAACTGATGATAACTCAATCAAAGATCAACCTTAGAAAAAAACTTAGCACCCTAGAGCTAATCGAACAAATCATCAATCCTTGGAAGTAGGTACTTATTCTTCATGGTCAACTTATTTAATTAGCAATAGTCAATACACATTTGAAGAGAACCATCCTTCTTATACATAAAGAGAATAGGAGCACTCTACAGAGACATAATACGGAAGATAAAACCCTTGCAAAGAAGATCTTTCAACTATTCCTTAAGTTTCGTTAATTCAGCCAGAGCCATCCTATAAGAAGGGATAGAAATAGGAAGAGTGTCCAGAAAAAGATCAATCCCAAAATCCATTTTCCTACCAAGAGGAACACCAGGAAGATCGTCAGGAAACAACGCAGGAAATTCATTGACCATAAAGATAGTTTGTAAAGGATATTCAGATCTAGAATCCTTAAAATATACTAAGTGATAGAGGCACCCTTTAGAAATCAATTTTCGAGCTCTAATATTCAAAATGAACCTTTTCTTGGGCACTACGGAACCACTTTCCTACTCAATTATTGACTCATTATTAAAATGGAAACTAACTTTCAGGTTTGACAATCAGGAGATGCATAGCACAAATGCAACCAATCTATCTCTAAAATCATATCAAAGTCTAACACGTCAAACTCTATTAGATCCACCAAGGTCTCTCTACCATGGACAGACAATACACAACCCCTATAGACCTTTCTATCCATAATAGAGTCACCCACTAGGGTGGATACAGAGAAAAGATCTAAAATATACTCAGGATCAAAAATAAAGTGAATAGCCATATAAGGAGTCACATAAGAAAGAGTAATCTGGAGAGCAAGTATATAATATACATCATGAGAGAAGAGTTTAAGCATACCTGTAACAATATTGGGAGACACCTAAGAATCTTAGAAAGTGGAAAGAGTGTACAAATGGTTTTGACCAATGCCAGAGCTAGAAGTAGAAGTGTACTTTTTGGTGCAGGAGTGAATGAAGTAGCTATAAGAATCTTATTTTCCCTAGAAGCAACCTTAGAAGGATGATCCCTCTACCAATTACTAGTTTGACCATATTTAAAGCACTTATTCCTCCCTTCTTACAATAACCAAGATGTACCTAACCACAAAATCTATAAGAAGGATATGACAAAGATGACTGAGCCCTGCTATCCTGAGGCTAGACTCCTGGTGCTCTAAACCTACTGTTATACTAAGAATGATGATCAATCAACAACTTTGGATAAGGAGCACTAACTGTAGAGTAGGGACCAGAATTGTCCCCATTTCTTCTTAGACCGCTTTCCACCAACTTTACCACTTTATTGCTTACTTCCACCCTGATCCAAATAACAAAACTTCTTACTCTTCCTTTTGCTCATCTCTGCTTGCTTCTTCTTTTCTTCTTCCACTTATTGCATATATACCATAAGTCTAGAGATGTACATATCCTTGTTCAATAAGGTAGCCTTTCCCTCTAAGATCAATTCATGGGACAACCCAAAGGTAATCTTACTCATTGTAATCTTCATGCTAGAAACCATCTCAGGAGCATAACACGAAAGCTAATGAAATTTAAAGGCATACTCCTTTATGGACATCCTACCTTTCTTCAATTTCACAAATTTCTTAGCCTTTGATAACGCTCAAACTACACTCTTGAATGGGTGTAAGCGATCATTTTCAATATAAAATCCAACTAGTTTGGGGTCAAATTCCATAGGAAATATGACGTGAACTCAAGTTATTTATGATTTAATTCACTGATAGTTTAACGTCTCTAAAATGGGGGTTTAAGTTTCACAAATAATTGTTTGACACTTTGATTTTGATGTTTGTAACCAAGATTTTATGAAATAACTAGAATGATGTTCACTAGGGCTTACGGCACATGACAGATGCCAAAGGTGACTCAAGATTCTCATGGTGGTTAGGATAACAAGCTATCTTTATCGATGATTTTCTTAACTATCTCTCGACCTATTTAAACATCTAATTTTCTAATCCTCTCAGACTTAGGGAATCGCTATTACTGCCTAGATTTTACCTCAGGTTAATCAACTTTGTTACAGTGCTGATTATTAAACGAAGTATTTCCGAGTCCCTGTTGATAATTCACTTCCTACTGTTTATGATTTCTTTCTCAAGCAAATCAAAGTAGGTATACCTACTGTTTGCAACCAACAAACATTAATTAACATCTCAGAATTATCAAGAAATCCTGACACCTATTGAATCTTGAGTATTTAGCACCTCTTTATGACCTGACCCTAGATCCCATAATACAGGTTAATGAGGTTTAGCCACTCATGATGCAAGAAATAAGTACACAAATTGAATTCATAATTGAGAAGATTAACTTACAACTATGATAAAGATAAAAAAGTATAACTTGAATTGATTCACAAGACAACTCCTAAAATATTGGTCTAGAGAGAGAGAGAGAGGAAAATATCGTATGTTGTCAATAAGTCAATGATAAGTCAATCTCCTCCCAAAAAACCCTAAACCAAGGCTTTAAATAGTTAACCCTAAATAAGGGAACAAAATAGAAGTTTCAGATTTTTCTCAGAATAAATGACGACATCCATGATGGCTTATCAGGGGGCTGACGGCTTATCACAGATGTCGTCAGATCCTCTGCACTTTTGGCTTTTGCTGCCTAAGGTTGACAGCGAAGGTGATGGCCTATCAGGATCTTAATGACGTGTCATAGATGTCATCACAAAATTGTCTTCAACTTCCATCTTCTATTTACGGCTGACGACATCCTTTACAGCTTATCACCAGGCTGATGATGTGTCATAGATATTGTCAGCCACACTTAGTTCTTTATTTTCTTCTGATTTCTGGATTTTTGTTTCCTTTATTAGTGGTTCCCCTTCATCTCCACCTTTACTGCAAAATCAAAGTAAATTAATAAAAAACAACTAAAGTTGCTTAAGACCTTGTAATTATTTAGAGTTAAAAGCTTTAAATGTGTTAGCACAGGCTCATACATCAACACCCTCAACCTAAACAATTGCTCCACAAGAAACCATACCATAACTAAGAGTATACAAAGTACACTTGGGCAGCTAACTATTCATATCACTTCTAAATATATTTATCATCTCCAAGGTCAGTCAAATTAAGCACAACTGTGTCTATTATTGAAAATAACCATGTAACTCACAAGGATCAAGATATGGCAAAAATTCAGCATTAACAACCAAGCTTATACCCAAGTCACACTATCCGAACAAGTCAATGATTAGCAACATACTTAGTATGCCCTCACAACAAAGAAATCCCTTTTTCCTCTCATATCAGAATTCACATACATTAGTATAGGGATAAACATAAGACTCACTCTCAGAATGAAATTCCAAACATTACGTGTCAAATGCCATAGGCTTGCCCTTATAGTCAGTACCCAAGTCTTCAGACAGGTCAGTTAGGATCACTATAGGGCTTTTCTTAAGCTTGTAATGTAGGCCAGAGGCTGGTGTGATATTCATGGGAATTTTAGAGTGACTACGCCTCCTTAACACAACACTAAACTCTCGGGGTTTCAACTCTCAACCTTATTTTCTTCCTCTCTTTTATTATTCACACATGCTCAAGATGGATGGGGCTTTTTCAATTATCAACTTATCTTTTTATCATCTTTTACACTATTTTTTCTTTTCTTATTCCTTTTTTACCACACCCAACTTTTTATTTATTTCTCTTATTATTCCTCTCTTCATACTCATTTTCCATCACAAACCCCTATGATAGCCACCTTCAACTTAGGCTGGTTGCCTAAGTCAAGGTGCATAGTATCCAAGAAGGACCAGTGCCAAAATAGGTTCATTATGATATATATAGGAAGGCAAAAGGTGTCGAAGAAAAAAATAGGCTAAATAGGCTCAAACAGGGATTAGGGGATATTATTCATATTGGGAAGGTCATTTAAGATGAAATGGGCTAGAATCAAACATGGCCTATGATTCTTTCCTAACTCCTATCCTATGACCATGGCAAGACTAACCGGACAAGTTCTAGATTCAACCCACAACGGAAACTGAGTAAGACCTGACATACACATGGCACACAAGTATCTTGGATATCACTGCTTGTCCAGTTCTTATACTTGTTTAACAAAGGTTATTCAGTTTCCAGACTAATGCCACACAAAGATACACTATGGTCACAAATGGATGCAATCCACACAGTCAACAATATATCAGATCAATGGAGAGGTACCCAAAAATCACAAAACAAGCTAACTTCCTCAAGTACTTGTATTACTCCTAATTGTCTACAAAATATGATACAACAACCTACCCTACACCTCCAACTTCAAATAAAAAATAAACTTCACTAACAGTTAGGGTATACCTAAAGATAATCAATCACATGGATCCTAGGTCTTCGACCTTGCTACTGCATTATGCACTGTCTTCTCTCCATCGGGAACATCTGGCTTTACAGTGGTTAGAGCCCTGCTAGATGAGACACCTGTAGCCTTAACTCGGATGGCTGCCTCTCATTTCTCAGTATCAGCCAGGGACTCCATCCTTGCTTTCTTCAACTCTTCTTTTTCAGCCTTCTTTTTCTCCTTCTTTTTCACTCTTCTTTCTTCCTTATTGTCTGTCTCTTCTCTCTTATCCTTGCCCTTATTTCCCCCTTTTTCTTCTTTTTCTTTAGGGAATCTTCAGTGAGGTCAAGAATTGGGATTTCTTCCTCAGATTCGTGCATGGACGACCCTATTGGCATCATAAACTAGTGCTGCTACAATACCTCAACATCTGTCTTTACCTTATCTAACGCCTCTCTAAATTTAGCAAGATCAGTTTCTGACATTTCTCTTGTCCTTGCATCAAATCAATTCTCCAAATCTGCAATCCGCTCAGGCAAAGTGACAAAAGGCTCAAGGTCAGCCATAATTCTCTTATCAAGTGTAGTAGCAAACTGTTTGGCAAAGGCATGCAGCTGCGTCTCACACTACTTGGCTTGTTTTTCCACTTTCCTGATATCAACTAGATGAAATACAAACCCTACTGCTGCTGTAGGAACTAAGGGGTTTGGCACCACTTAAAGCATTGAACCTGCTGTGCTGAGGAAGTTGGTTGCCTAGTCTCTGAATCTTGCACTTCCACCTGAGGTGCTACTCCTGTATCTGTAATTGGAGGGTCTGCTGCTACCTCTACACCTCTATCAAGTCTCAATCTCAGCTGATTCTCATCAAACCATATGGGTTATGAGTTTTTCGGGCAGGAACATCATCATCAATTCCTACAATCTTTGGCACATTAGCAGTTTGACATAACTTTGTGATAAGATAAGGAAAAAGATAAGTAGTGTTGGTTCTCGACATCTTAATATTCATCTCATTTGCAATGATTTACCCAAAGTTCAAGGAGAGCTATTGCACCATGCTTGCTACTAAAATGGCTCGGTCATCACCCAGAATATTGTCTCCCTAAGTGGGTATCAACTATATATGCACTATACCCCACCAAAACTTTGCCTCCTGAGTCAAAGAGGACTTACAGGTTCTCTTACTTGGGTTTGTCACCCATGCTGGTTCTTCGTCAGCTATGATGTTGGCCAACCATGGACTCTGTTTTTCCCGGTTCTTAATCCAAGCATATACTGATAGTGAAGTAGCCTGAGGAGTGAAGTTGGGGCCATGCAAGAATCTGTTTATGGTTCTAATCGAGACATCAAACCTCATGCCTCTCACCTGAACTCTATTCGATAGGGGCTGGTGTGCCACTCGTTTACCTGGCCTGCACATATTTTCTAACTAAGCCTAGTAGTTCGCGTAGAACTCCTAAACCAGTGCAAAATAGAATGATCCTCCTCCTTTTGTGGTCCACCCCAACCATACTCCTGGAACTTCTATTCTACTTTCGGGTACTTGCTCATCCCTTTTGTGATAATTAACTTTTTTTCCTGAAGTGGCCTCTTAGCTCTTTTTCTGTTAGTTTTGCGAAGCCTAGCAGTGTAGATGCTTTCTGCTCTGGGAATCTTCCATCTAGCATTGTCTTGCAATTTAGGGTTCTTATATTTAATAAGTTTTCCCTGAGGTGAAGACTCTTCATCATCTTGTTGATTAGTAGATGGGGACCCCAATGCTGTTTCCTCAGACTCAGACTCCTCAGACCCTTCCTGCTTCCCTTCTTCAGATTCAGCATGTTAAGACTCATGCTGTTCAGGACCCTCTAGCTCAAAAGCTATTGTTATTTCAAGTTCATCACTATTCTCCACTTCAATGGGTGGAGGTGGTGAAGGTTTCTTCAGACTTGGCTTCTTCTTTTGCTTTCTAGGCAAGGGTTCCTCCTCATCGTAATCAGATTCCTCATTGATGAGCTTACTATGTATACTTTCTTTGCCCGCTTTCTTTAGTGCTGTGGGACTATTTTTTTTAGTGCCATTGTAAAGTTCCTGGAGACAATAGAAGAACATTAGTCAACCCTCAAGAGAAAAAATACAAATACATTAATCAATTAAGCTCATTCATGCCTCAGGTTCCAGGTGTGATGACATTCTTGATAAGCCATCACGACTGTGATAGCTTATTACGATTATCGTCAACCTTAGACAGAACCTTCAAAATTTGAACAACCTTTGACGACATCCTTGATAAGCCATCATACTTGTGATAGCCTATCACGAATGTCGTCTACCCTAAACAGAATCCAATTCCTTTTCAGCAGCTTTTGATGACATTACTGATAAACCGTCACAATTGTGATTGACTATCATAAATGCCATCAACTCTTATCAGAACCCACTTTCGATTGTTTCTCAATTTTTTTGGTCCTAATTATTTCTCAAAATTCACTTGAATTCTAATTTGTGAGCTGGCTTTTAAACCCTGGGGTCTGCACAACAAACCCTAGGTACAATTTTCAACTCTTTCCTAAGTTGAACTTGGTTTAAGCCTCTTGGGGACTTTGGTTGACATTCTTATATCACTTACCATAAGAAAGGAAGAGTTGAAGTAGAGTATACCTGATGGATCCATTAAACTGATTTCACGTACAAGAGGAGGAAGAAATAGGAAGAATTCCTTGATTGTGAAGTGCAAACCCACACACAAGAGAATTTGTTTTCTTGGAGTGTTTGAAAAGAATAGAAGAACAACTATCTAAGGAAATAAATAACAAAAGAAAAAGAAATAAAACTAGTGGAAATTTTAAAAGGTTTTGCAGTTGGGTCGGGTCAGATCTGCTTTAAAATGGGCCCAGAATTCAGCTTTTAAGGTTATGGGCTGATGATGATTTATGATGGCTTATCACGAGTGTGATAGTGCTTTAAAATTGGCCCAGAATTCAGCTTTTAAGGTTATGGGCTGATGATGATTTACGACGGCTTATCACGAGTGTGATAGCCTATCACGATCGTCGTCACCCTTAATAGAGAATGCCTTAAACTTGGCCTATCTGACGATAATTGTGATAACTTATCACAGTCGTGACGGCTTATCATGAATGTCATCATGGCCTTTTAGCTGACCTCCTCATTTTTCCACCTTCTCTGTACTAAATCCTAACTATAAAAATAAAAAATCTTGCTTAAACATAAAACTTTGGGTTACCTCCTAATAGCACCTGATTTACTGTCGCGGTATGACTTGGTTATCTTGACTACTCAGGCTTTGCCAAGACAACCAGTTGATACCCCCTTACCATCATCGTAAAAGACAACGATTAAGAAAGCACTCATCTTTTTTGGCTGAATCATAGATGGGTGTATTTTAAAGCGTACTTCTTTGTCATTGAACCTAAACTTTAGCTCGTTCAACTCCATATCTACCATCACTCTCCTTGTTATGAGCAATGGCCTACCCAAGATGATAGGCACTTCAAAATCCACCACGTAATCTATGACCACAAAATTAGTAGGCAGAACAAAATTGGCTACCTTTTCCAAAACATTGTGCAGTATGCCAACAAGCCTCTCCGCCATTACCAACCGCATATTTGTTGGGGTAGGATCCCCCAAACCCAATTTCTTGTACACAACCAGTGGCATTAAATTTATACTGGCTCCCAGATCGCATAGTGCTTTTGTGAAATTCAGGGGCCAATAGTACATGGGATGGTAAATGCTCCCGGGTCTACCTTTTTTTGCACTAAAGACCTTGTAGAGATAACGCTACAATAGAGAAGATTTTCCTATGGCTCATGGATAACCTTCCGTTTCTTGGTTACAAGGTCTTTCATGAACTTTGCGTAGCCTGGAATTTGCTCAAGTGCCTCAACAAAAGGCACATTAATTGGCAATTGCTTGAGCATTACCAAGAACTTGCTGAATTTTGTATCATTAGACTTCTTCTTCAATCGTTGAGGAAAGGGAGGTGGTGGTCTAGGTATAGTTTTCAACACCACTTCCTCTTCCTTCTCTTTTTTCTTCTCTGAAGAGTCAATAGAACTATCCAGCTTCTTAGACTCCACTGGATTACTTTCTTCGGATTCATCAACAATCACCTTATCATCTATAGAGTTGTCCACAGAAGGGCCAGGTAAAATCTTACCACTCCTGGTGGTAATCTCCATACATGAGCCATCATTCTGCGGATTCTGAACCGTATCACTAGGTAAAGAACCACTTTTTATTTGGTTCAGTATTGCAAAAAGTTGGCTCATCTGCTGCCCCAAATGATTGATAGAAGTGGAGTATGAACTAATCAACTGACTCAGGGTATAGAATTCAATCTTTATAGTAGTTACCCCCCGAGTTGGTAGCCTCAACTCCTTTCAGCAATTTTTTTATCCTGTCCTCCATGAACATCTTACCAGAGCTAGTTGGTACAACATCTCGACTTCTAGGAGGAACATACAAACCACTCCTATCATTATTGCTTCTCTAGTGTCCTTGCTCCCTATATTTATAATCAAGTTTGTCATAAAAGTTCTGACCTTGACTTTCTTAGATATTGCCTCGAAAACCCCCCTGATTACTCACATAGTTTGCCTCCTCATTTGCATTAGTAAAACAGTGCACTAAGACTCCACAGCCTTAACTTTTTTAGTCTTTCCTAACAGCAAGTGCTTGGTTAGCAAGTCCATCTGTGTCTTCAAATGGGCCATGTCTTGGTCTCGCTCCTCATCCCTTCTGCACTGCTCTGCGGTCATACCAACAAAAACAATCGGGCTTGCTACCATAGAATCCCTAGTATGCCAGGCCCAACTCTATTTGGTCATTCTTTTCAATATGTCTGAAGCCTCTAGAAAAGAGAGGTCAATGAATGAACCACCTGCAGCATTGTCTACAATTGGCATTGTCACAAAGTTAAAAGCTCTGTACAAAGTCTCTATCAAGTGAAAGTCTGTCATATTGTGGTTCGAACATTATGCCAACTTCTTCTTAAATCTCTCCCAAGTTTCATGTAAGGCTTCATTTGGGAACTCCATGAAGTTACTGATTTTGTCTTTCTACTGTACACTCTTGGAGGGTGGAAAGAACTGTTCTAGGAATGCCTCTTTCAACTGTCTCCAGTTGGTTATAGAATCGGGGTCCATCTCATTTAACCACATTGTTGCCTCCCCAGACAGAGACAATGGAAACAATCTCAACCGGATTGTATTCTAGCTCACTCCCAGATTATCAAAAGATTTGCAAATGGTGATGAAGTTCACTAAGTGCATGTTCGGATCATCACCAGGAAAGCCTCTAAACAACCCCTTCAGATTCAGAAGTTGGATCATGGTACTTGTTATGCTGAATTTTGCACTAGGTGCCAACGGTAGAGGAATGATAGCACCAGTTTCACCTGCTCCGTCCATTCCCTCATCATCATTATCGCCTTCGTATTGAATAGGCTGTTGACCATACCTTCCTCTGGCTGGATGGTTTCTATTAAAATTTTGCTGCACTGGTGCAGCAAGTTGCTCAGCTTGCCTTGGGTTTTGAGTATTCAACAATTCCTTATCACCCAAGTCTTCATCATTAGGGTTTAGATGATGTACTTGTTGACCCTGATTCTGTACGTTCACCTGAGCCCTGGCCAAAGCGACTAATCTTTCCGCCTTCTGTTGTTCAACCATTCTCCCAATCAGCTGAGGTTTCGGATTAATTGGCAATAATAATTCTATGAAACTTCTTGTTTTTGGCATAAATAACAAAGAACCTACAATAAACAAAAACAACAAATAAAAGTAAATCTAGGAAACTAAACTAACAGTCAATTAGCGCACACAAACTTTTAGTTTACAATCGTATTCCCCTGCAACGATGCCATTTTTGATAACACTCAAACTACACTCTTAAATGGGTGTAAGCGATCGTTATCAATATAAAACCCAACTAGGTTGGGCTCAAATCCCACAGGGAATATGATGTGAACTCAAGTTGTTTACGGTTTAATTCACTGATAGTTTAACTTATCCTGAAATGGGGGTTTAAGTTTCACAAATAATTGTTTGACACTTTGATTTTGATGTTTGTAACCAAGATTTTATAAAATAACCAGAATTATTTTCACTAGGGCTTACAGTACATGACAAATGCCAAAGGTGACTCAAGATTCTCACGTGGTTAGGATAACAAGCTATCTTTATCGATGATATGCTCAAATGTCTCTCGACCTATTTAAGCATCTAATTTCCTAATCCTCTCAGACTTAGGGAATCACTATTATTGCCTAGATTTTACCTCAGGTTAATCAACCTTGTTACAACGCTGATTATTAAATAAAGTATTTTTGAGTCCCTGTTGATAACTCACTTCCTACTGTTTATGATTTCTTTCTCAAGAAAATCAAAGTAGGTATGCCTACTATTTGCAACCAATAGAAATTAATTAACATCTCAGAATTATCAAGAAATCCTGACACCTATTGAATCTTGAGTATTTAGCACCTCTTCATGACCTAACCCTAGATCCCATAATTCAGGTTAATGAGGTGTAGCCACTCATGATGCAAGAAACAAGTACACAAATTGAATTCATAATTGAGAATATTAACGTACAACTATGATGAAGATCAAAAAGAATAACTTGAATTGATTCACAAGACAAAACTCCAAAAATATTAGTCTAGAGAGAAAAAGAGAGAGGAAAAAAATCATATGTTGTCAATAAGTCAATGATTTGTCAATCTCCTCCTAGAAAACCCTAAACAAAGACTTTAAATAATTAACCCTGAATAAAGGAACAAAATAAAAGTTTTAGCTTTTTCTCAAAATAAATGATGACATCCAGGATGGCTTATCAGGGGGCTGACGGCTTATCACGGATGTCTTCAGATCCTCTGCACTTGTGGCTTTTGCTGCCTAAGGTTGACGACGATGGTGATGTCCTATCAGGATCTTGACGACGTGTCATGGATGTCATCACAAAATTGTCTTCAACTTCCATCTTCTATTTACAGCTGATGGCATCCTTGACAGCTTATCACCAAGCTGACGATGTGTCATGGATGTCGTCACCCACACTTAGTTTTTTATTTGCTTCTGATTTCATGCATTTTGCTTTCTTTATTAGTGGTTCCCCTTCATCTCCACCTTTACTAAAAACTCAAAGTAAATTAATCAAAAACAACTAAAGTTGCTCAAGGCCTTGCAATTATTTAGAGTTAAAAGCTTCAAATGTGTTAGCATAGGCTCACACATCAGCCTTCGCCTCCCATAACTCCTGAAGAAAGAAGCGTTCAAGAAAAGTCAACATCATTACCCTTAGACTGGTCCTATTTCTTATACCATTGGTATGATATATCCTTCAATGGTTAAGCAATAAACTCTACACCCTCTATATCATTAGCATGCATTATACAAAAGATATTTCCTATCTCATTAATAAGGTTTTGAGGATCTTTCTCAACTTTAGAACCAGTAAAAATATGAGAACCCAATCTCATAAATTAACCAACTCTAGTGGACTAAGATGATAGAGTAAAAATACCAACACGCTTAGTCTGAGGGGCTACCAACTGGGTAAGAAACTGAATCGACTGGCAAAACTCAGCATTAGAGACACCAACCTGGGGTGCTTGAGGAAGGATAAGAGGAACCGATGGATCCCCCTCAAGTAAATCAGAAGCAACGAACCTAAACCGACTCTAAACTCTTGGAGTAGAATGTGCTCCATCCATATTATCCTAGACAGGACAAGAGAGTTTCCACGAATATCATATATTATAGGAGGCATGATCTGAAAAGCGAACACATAGGAATTAGAGAAGATTCAAGACCTTATACTCTATAGCTTGAAATAGAACAACAAGAAAGGGAAAAATTCCTAAATACCTCGTAGCCTCTCCCTTATAAGTGTGGTATGATAAACGCCCATAATCAAGACTCGGCTAGACACAGCTTTATTTGGACACCCACTGACACCAAACCTAGGGGCTTTGATACCATCTCTGTCATGACTTGAACCAGTGCCTGGCCGTAATGGGTATCTTAAGTCCCACATGGACCGAACCCCTACAACTAAAAAATCCAAACACATTATTCCCCAATGTAGGAAATATTCTAAACATATAACAAGATAGTATGCAACAAGCTTAAAGACTATTAAAACAAGTCTATAACCGATGATCGGCCAAAAAATCATCCAACACTGCCCAATATCAATGATAATCCAAAAAAAGCCTTCTAAATAGAGAACTAAAGCTGAATATCAATAAAATAAAGTATCAGTACATGCCCCCCTAAAAATAGCCAAAAATAAGTCTAAATTGTCTGAGACAGAAATATAACAAAATATAAAATGTAGACTTTCGATGTATGGAAGCTCACCACTTCTATTTTAACTCATGATCTAATCATGATTACTAATCACTGAGTAGGAGGAGTAGAAGTACGACCAATTCCTTCATCCCATGGTTACAATATATAAATACGGTTAGCTGTTGGAGCGCTAGCATGAAATTCAGGGATAAGGATAATAGAATGTCATAATCAATAGTTTAAAATCATTCAAAACTAATGCACATAATCAAATGCATATACATATATACTTCACATGCAGGGATAGGGGATGAGGCTTAACATACACTTAAAAACTTTAGCCTGGGTTGTATAGCTCAATCGTCATAACATGTACCCACAGGTTATATGTACCCTACCTCTCACCCCTTGGTTGGCCCATAATATATGTAGCCACATGAACTGGAGAATAATATCATATATTTGCATGGGAGACTCGAACCTCCTAATCGTATACTAAGGTGACTTAAGAACCCAATCATGTAATGATGTGCGGGGGACTCGAACCTTCCTGGTCACTCCACATCGGCAAGTATAATTTTTAGTATCGGTCACTCGTACCTCCACTTTCATGACTCAGGTACACAACCCCCATTAAATTTTATTTTAAAACATTCATCACTCATTCCCATACATTGAACTATATTTAACATTAAGGCATACATTATTGGTATCGTTATACTAACTACACTTTCAAGGTAACAATAACATACCAAAATAATTACATTACTTGGGGGAATTCACAATCCCCTTGGTTCAATTATCCAATAGTTTGAGAAAGCATAAAAACTCACAAGGTTCAATGAAAAATCATAATGCATTAGTTCAAGGATAATTCAATTCCTACATTTCTCATAACTAAAACCAATTTCATAATGCGGGGTTGAGGTTATAACTACTTCAAAAGTCACAAGTTTGAAAAAGTCACCCTTATTCATTCACCATACCCATGCAGCCATAAGTTCAAAACCAAAATTAAAGCATGATTAGTCACATGTAAACCATGAGAAACATTATTCAATCAGTGAGCATTCAAAACCCTCAACCCTTGTTTCAAAACCAATATAAATATCTCATGAACAATAATTTTAAATATATGCTTTTAACAAATTAACAATAAAGGAAGAGTAAAATGCCCAAAATAACAAGTTACATGGAAGGAATTCAACCCTTAAGCCCTTGGATGACCTACTTCTTGGAAAACCTAAGTATGGATGCTTGATAGAATTGAAGAGAGCTTTTTGAAAGTATTTTAGTGAGTTAACAATGCTAATGGGGTCCCTAATAGGGTTTTAAGTCATGGGTTATAATTGGATAGAGGGGAAATATCAAAAACACCCTTAATAAAAAGATGAAAAAAATATTGCAAGTGACTATGGGTTACTATACGACTCGTATAGACACATTACAAATCGACACCATAAGATATAAGAAAGATAGGCCCTGAGAAAATCACATACTGTTGGCCTCATGAGTCAACTGGTACCACTCGTCATAGGACCCTACAACTCAAAGGGTTCAGTTGTAATCAATACAGAACCCAATTGGGTGAACACTAGACATGATACGATTTCCACCCAATGACTCATAACAATTCCTTATAACTCATAGTGAACCATTCATACTCAGAGCAGAACTTTACCACTTAATTTTTGATTTGGTTACGATTCGATCCCAACAACTTATCATGGGTCTTTACAACTCATGTCCCTAAGTTGTACCCAGGATAGTAGCTCAAAAACTATTCACTAGACACCTTACAACTAGGGTTACCCAAAACTTCAAGACACCTTATGGCTCATAGGGTGAGTAGTAGTGTAACACCTTGTATTTTTGGGCTAGACTTTGCATCATAGTTCCTACGTGTGTAAAATCTAATCCATGATTTACATTTGAATACCTATTTCATGATCAATATCCTTAAGAAAGATTTTTTGATTTAAAATATTCATGGGAATCACTTAGAGCAAAGTTGATCAAAGAGCCATTGATTTGACTAAATCTTAGTGTTTGATTCTACAAGGTCCTAATTTAAACGTGAATAACTTTTGATATATGTGAATTTTTCATATCAAGACCGACCAAATTATAGATAATTGAGTTACCTTTCCAACGATACCAATTTTGTGTTAATCAATAGCCGAGTAAAGAGTTATGGCCATGCAAAGGTCGTGCGTCACATGATAATTAAAAAAGGCCACTAGAAAGGGTGTACGATGGAAATGCATCACCCACATAGGGCTGTACGATATCCATGCATTTCCTACCTTGGCTTGGGAAACTTCTGTGCATCGTACTGTGATTGCATAGTGCCAAAATTGCTTTGTTTTGATGTAAATCAAGGGCGTTAAAGTCTTTTCACACCCAAAAACCATCCCTAATAACTCCTAATCAATATAAAGTGTCTTTAAACATGTAAATTCCACTCCCTTAAACCCAAGAATTTGAGTCATGATTCAACAACCCTCATCCTCTCCCAAGAACAATATCTAAGCCCCTTTCTCAAGAAATCAAGAATTCAAGCTTTCAAGTTCAAGAAACCCTCAAGAAATCTATAAGAAATCATCTATTGAGGTATGCGGATGTTCATCAATAGGTCCTTTCATCCATTGAGAACTAAAATCCCCTTTTGAGTAAAGTATGAGTTATTCCTCTATTGTGAAGTTTATCATGTTCAAGTTGAGTTGAATTCATGTTCTTTCTTAGTATTTTGAACTTAATTCATGTTCAAGTATAATTCCATGAAAATTTAGGTTATCTCATGTTTTAAGATACAATCTCCCATGTCATATTCAAGTGGATTTAATGTTATAATATCAAGTTATGATCTTTGTCACATAACCATGCTATTTTCCCATGTTTTAAGACATTCTCATGTTTAAGTTCATGATTCTTACATGTTTGATGAAATGTATACTTTTTGGGTCTTTGAACCATGATTCAATCCTAAAGTTTTAAGCTTTAATATTGTATTTTATGATAATTCAGTATGTGTTTACATAATTTCAGAATTTTAAGTACTAAGTTAGTTAAGCCATGAATTTTATTAGTATACTCAGATATTTATGATCATGATGAGCAATATCAGAAATAAAGTTTAGTTGAATTTAGTTTAGTTCAGTACCAGTGTGTAATACCCCAAAGTTTCCTAACTAATTTTATTTCAAGAATGTCAAGTATTAGCTTCAAACTTGAATGATGTTTATTCTATGGAGAATTTTAAAGATTTTCAGTTTTTGTCATATGGGAAATTCAATAAGACTTCCATCGATATAAAATTCTCCTAAATCCGATAACCGAGTAAGAAAGTATGACTATATCAAGTCCCCATCGTAAAATAGCACCATATTAGTTAGTGGCACACCGCGCCACAGGAGAAAATGGAAATTGTCAAATTCTAGTAGGGGTCCGCAATAGTGGCGCATCATGCCAAACTTCTATGTCATAAATAAAGTGGCAATGTGATGGCTCCATGTCGCGCCATCCCTCAATCTCCCAGTTGTTAAATTCCAGTAATACGGTGCGATAGCGCCGCGTCTCACCAGGGGTCCAATTTGGGAAAATTTCACTAAAATTAAAGATGCATCCAAGGTTAAAAGGGCCAATTTTCCACCCCTATTTAAGCCTTTTAACACGAGATTAAGTTATTTGGAACCCAAAATATACTAGTTTCTCTCAATTTTCTCTCAAGAACAAGCTAGGGTTTCAATTTCAAGAAAGTCTCTCTGTCAATCTTTGCTAAATCAAGAACTAAGGAATGTCATGTGTTGATTCATGGGTCTCTCTCACCCATGAAGCTCAAGAATATCTTTTCAAAATCCCAGATTTGGGTATTTATGAATGTTCATGATTCAAATTGAATTAAAATTCATGTTCATGATGTTGTGTGGTTTTGATTCATGTTTTAAATTAGGGGCATGTCGGTTAGATAACTACTTCCCATAGTTTCAGTTACAGAATAAGGAATGTCAGATACAGTCATTCAATCTCAATAATAGAACTTAGATAGTTCTACAAAATTTAGGACTGTTAGATACAATCAACTTAGATACAGTATGGAACTCAGCTAGTTCTATCAGATTCAGGACTTTAAAATACAGTCACTCATGTCATAAGTTATATCAGTCATCAAAATTCAGTTATCAGTCATATTAGTTATTAGTAAATTCATGTTATCAAGATCTCAGATATAGTTTCTACATATTCATGCATGTATTCTCATGTTCATATTAGTCAGTTAGCCAGTATTTTTTATGCATATGAACCCCATACATTCAGCTTGCCTTCCATGCATACTAGTACATTCAAAGTACTAACACATTTATGTTATGGTGTCTTATACCATAGGTTTAAAAGCGCGAGTCCTAGATCATCAGTAGCATTCCAGTCTCAGCATTCAGAGTTAACAGTCAGTCCTCATCTCTCAAGGACATGATCATTTATTTATTATCTTATTAAGTAATTTATTAGTTGGGGACATACCCATCAACTCCTTATTTATACAGTTCAGTCAGTTAAAGGCTTTCCAGACTCTCATGTCTAGACTATCATATTTAGACTATCATGTTATTTTAGTTTTGTTTTGGGTATTCCTATTCAAATGTTATATCTTTATCAATTATGTTACAGTATTGAACCTTATTGCCTTTCAAATCATGTTTTTACAATCATACAGTATATTATGCAGTATAGAGGTACAGATATCAGTCATGGGTAAGCTTGTGGTCCTTTGGCATCATGAGCACCATGTAGCATTCCGAATACTAGATCCTGGGCATTACAAACTTTGTATCAGAGCCATAGTTCAATAGAGTCCTAGGAAGTCTGAAAGCAGCATCTAGTAGAGTCTTATGCGTGGGTGTGTTGCGCACCACATTTATGTGCAGGAGGCTATAAGATGTTTTAGGAATAGTTTCCCTTCTTTTAGTATTCATGTCGTGCCAGTGAGCATAATCTCAAGTCAATCTCTCAGTATCATCCATTTCTCCCTTTATTCTATAGAACATACTTCATAAAAGAAAAAATGGGAATCAGGCAGCCCCTCAGCCTGAAGAACCTTTGGGCGAATATTTTTCTCATGCAAAGTTTAGAGCTGTATTCACTACTTTTACTCAGTCAGTTGCTGCTCAGAATAAATGAATAGCCATCATTTTGGCCAACCCAGTCACTAATTCAGTTGCATCCAGGATTCAGGACTTCACCC
Source organism: Capsicum annuum (assembly GCF_002878395.1). Taxonomy (NCBI): domain Eukaryota; kingdom Viridiplantae; phylum Streptophyta; class Magnoliopsida; order Solanales; family Solanaceae; genus Capsicum; species Capsicum annuum. Next base: position 139,919,031 of record NC_061114.1, on the reverse strand, counting down.
AAATAAATCCTCCATCCTTTCTTGGGTCTAAGACAGACGAGGACTCTCAGGAATTCATCGGTCAGGTTTAGAAAGTTACAGATATTATGGGGGTGACAGTTGTTGAGAGTGCAGAGATAGCTGCATATCAGTTGCAGGATATTGATTACACTTGGTACAAATAGTAGAAGTCAGAAAGGTCAGTTGATGTAGGTCTATAGATTGGGAGGAGTTTGTCACCGCATTCTTAGAGATGTTCTTTCCCCTAGAGCTGAGAGAAGCCAAGGTATTAGAATTTATCAACATCAGGTAGGACAACATGATGGTGATAGAGTATTCTCTTAAGTTCACTCAATTGGCCAGATATGCCCCTCATGTGGTTGCAGACAGCAGGGCTAAGATGAGTAAGTTTATTTCTTGGGTTAATGATAGTGTGATCAACGATTATAGGTCTGTGATGTTGAATAGTAACATAACTTTAGCCAGGATTATGAATCATGCTCAGAAGATAGAAGATCAAAATATTAAGATGAGGGAAAAGAAGAATAAGTAAGCAAAGACAGGTACTTTTAACTTTGCTCAGCCTAAATTAGAAGGAGTAAACCGTTCTCAATTTCATCCTAAGCTGTCAATTCCAACTCCTTCGTCAGCTAGTAATCCAGCTCCTAAGTTTAGGGATAGTAATAAAGATAGGGCGCCTGGCTCTGAGTCTCAGGGTTGTGTCAGTAATGCCCGAACTAATCCCCTTTGTCAAGCTTGTGGTAAGAACTACAAGGGTACTTGCAGAGCTGGTAGCGATGTCTATTTCGGATGTGGCAAGCCAGGCCACAGAGTCAGATATTGTCCCCAGTTAGGTTAGCATGGTCAGTAAAGCCATTCTTTAGATCAGTCTAGTCACCTAACTTAGTAGGGTACCACTTCTAGGGCTCCTAATGGGAAATGCCCAAACAGACTCTATGCCCTCCAGTCTCGAAAAGATCAAGAAATTTCTCCTGATATGGTTACTGGTACATTATAGATCTTTTATGTGCATGTTTACGCTTTGCTAGATCTAGGAGATTCTTTGTTTTTTGTTACTCCTTATATAGCAGTTGATTTAGGAGTCAGTCCAAAAATTCTACCAGAGCCCTTCTCAGTCTCTACCCCAGTGGGTAAAACCATCATAGCCCAATGGCTATACAGGGACTGCTCGGTTATAATATTTTAGAAAGTCACTTCAGTTGACTTAGTCGAATTAGAGATGAACGATTTTGATGTCATTGTCAGCGTGGATTAGCTTTATTATTGCTATGCCACAGTCGACTGTGGCAATAGAATAGTCCAGTTTCAATTTCTGAATGAACTCGTCCTAGAGTGGAAGGGTAGTGTATCCACTTTCAGAGGTCAGCTTTTTTCCTACCTTCGGCACAGAAAATAATATCTAAAGGATGTGTCTATCATCTTGTTTGAGTTAAGGACACTAGTTTTGAAACTTTCAGTCTTGCAGTCCTAGTCGTGAATGAATATTCATATATCTTTCCCAAAGATCTTTCAGGGATTCCTCCCAAAAGAGAAATAGACTTCGGCATCGATCTTCTTCTAGATAATCAGCCTATATCTATTCTTCCATATAGAATGGCACCAACGGAAGTCAGAGAACTGAAAGAGCAGTTGAAGGATCTCTTAGATAAGGGATTCATCAGACCCAGTATGTCCCTATAGGGTGCACCAGTCTTATTCATGTGAAAGAAAGGTGCTTCTCTCAGAATTTGCATAGAATACCGTAAACTCAATAAAGTCATGATCAAGAACAAGTATCCACTTCCCAAAGTCGATAACTTATTTGACCAACTTTAGGGTGCCAGTGATATCTCTGAGATAGACCTCAGATCCGGCTATCATCAACTCAGAGTCAGAGAATGTGACATTTCAAAAATAGCCTTCCATACTTGGTATGGTCACTTCAAATTCCTAGTCATATCCTTTGGTCTTACCAATGCTCCAACATCTTTCATGGACTTAATAAATCGTGTGTTCAAGCAACACTTGGACATGTTCATCATAGTCTTTATAGATGAAATTCTATTCTATTCCCACAGTGAGCGTGATCATGCAGACTATCTTAGAATTGTACTTCAAACTAAGAAATTATTAGCTGTTCGCCAAATTCAGTAAGTGTGAATTTTGGCTAAGGTCAGTAGCATTCCTTGGCCATATCATTTCAAGTGATGGCATTAGAGTAGATCCTCAAAAGACCAGAGCAGTAAGAAACAAGCCCAGACCTGTCTCTCCATCAGATATTAGGAGTTTCTTGGGTTTGGATGGCTATTACAGGCAGTTTGTTGAGGGATTTTTTTCTATTGCATACCCTATGTATAGATTGACTCAGAAGAAAGTCAAGTTTTAGTGGTCAAATCCTTGCGAGAAGAGTTTTCAGGAGTTGAAGACTCGACTCACCTCAGATCTAGTCCTAGCTCTTCCAAATGGTTTAGATAGCTTCGTAGTGTATTGTGATACATCCAGAGTAGGTTTGGGTTGTATCATCATGTAGCATGGTAAGGTCATAGCCTATGCCTCTAGACAGATTAAACCCCATGAGAAGAATTATCCTACTTATGATCTTGAGTTAGCAGCCATAGTATTTGCCTTAAAGATTTAAAGGCATTATCTATACGGAGTTCATGTAGATATGTTCACATATCATAAACGCCTTCAGTATGTCTTTTCTTAGAAAGATCTCAATCTTCATTAGAGATGGTGGTTAGAGCTCTTGAAAGATTATGACATGAGTGTGCTTTATTATCCGAGCAATGCCAATATAGTGGCTGACACTCTCAGTAGACTGTTTATAGGTAGTGTTGCTTATGTTGAGGATAGTAAGAAGAAGTTAGCTTAGGAAGTCCATCAGCTTACCAGACTAGGCGTTCACTTAGTTGATACAGAGGATGGTGATATATGGGTTCAGAGTAGTTTAGAATCATCTCTAGTTTCTAAGGTGAAAGAGAAGCACGATAGAGATCCCAGTTTAGTCAAGTTGAAAGAGTCAGTTAAAGATCAAAAAGTGGAGGTTTTATCCCAAGGGGGAGATAGTGTTCTACATTGTTAGGGCCATCTGTGTGATCTAGCTGTAGATGACATAAGGCAGCTAATTCTTGCAGAAGCTCATGGTGCGCGCTACTCTATTCATCTAGCGGCTATAAAGATATATCGCGACTTGCGGGAGATCTATTGGTGGAGTGGGATGAAGAAGGATATTGCAGAGTTTATGGCTAAGTGATCTACATATCAGCAGGTTAAGATAGAGCATCAGAAGCCTAGTGGACCTATGCAGGAGTTCATTATTCCTACTTGGAAGTGGGGAGAAGCGAACATGGACTTCGTGATAGGTTTACCTCGAACTCGTTGTCAGCATAATTCAGTTTGGGTCGTTGTAGATAGATAACTAAGTCAACTCATTTCTTTCCAGTTCGTACCTCTTATTTAACCGAGGATTATGCCAAACTCTACATCAGAGAGTTGGTCAGATTACACCGTGTTCTATTACATATTATCTCAGACAGAGGTACCCAGTTCACCTCTCATTTCTGGAAAGTGTTCCAAAAGGGTCTTGGTACCTAAATTCATCTCTGTACAACCTTTAATCCTTAGACAAATGGTCAAGCAGAAAGGACTATTCAGACCTTAGAAAATATGTTAAGGGCGTGTGCAATTGATATCAAGGGTAGTTGGGATGACCACTTGCCTTGGATTGAGTTTGTATACAACAATAGCTATCATTCCAGTATTCGGATGGCTCCATTCGAAGCTCTCTATGGTAGGAGGTTTAGATTTCGAATCGGTTGGTTCAAAGTTAGTGAGGCCTTAGTTATAGGGCATGACTTAGTATTTGATGCCTTATAGAAAGTCCATTTGATTAGAGAAAGACTCCGGGCTGCTTATAGCCAACAAAAGTCTTATGCAGATTTGCATATAAAGGATCTTGAGTTTGAGATTAGTGACTATTTCTATCTAAAGATCTCTCTCATAAATGGAGTGAAGAGGTTCGACAAGAAGGGAAAGCTCAGTCACCGATTTATCAGTCCCTTAAAAATTCTCAATAACTTTGGCAAGGTAGCTTATGAGCTCAAATTGCCTTTTGATCTGGCCTCAGTTCACCCAGTCTTCTATGTCTCTTTGCTCAAGAAGTGCGGTGGTTGTAGTCCCTATTCAGAGCATAGATATTCAGAACAACCTCTCTTATGAAGAGATTGCAGTTGAAATTCTAGACTATTAGACTCGCAGACTGAGGAACAAAGAAGTCCCTCTATCAAAGTTCTTTGGCGGAATCAGTCCATTGATGGAGTTACTTGGGAAGCTGAAACAGACATGCTTACCAAGTATCCTCACCTCTTCTTCGCTAACTCAGATCTAGCTCAAGGTAACAGTTCTCCTTAAGCTTTTCAGTTTTTAAGTCTAGATTTCAGTTAGAACTTGATATCAGCCTCATGCTCAGGATTCCATTTTTAAATTGGGTACTAAGTACCATTGCATATTCAATTATATGTTCATGCATCAAATTAGTCATGTATTCATGCATCAAACATGCATTCTCCTTATGATCAGAATAAGTTATTAAAAATCTCAGTTATGTAATCAGTTTCATCATGTATTCATGCATTAGATATGTGTGATCAACTTATCAGTACTCTCAGTCATGCATTCATGTATTATCTCAGTCATAAAATCATGCATCAGATATGCATGCTCTGTATGAATCTCAAAAATGTCAGTTATGTAGTCATGTTTCAGTGTTCATGTTAAGTATGTACTTCGGCTTATCATTTCTCCCCTCTCAGTCAGTCTCATTCGAGGACGAATGTTCCTATGGGGGAGATATTGTAATACCCTAAAGTTTCCTAACTAATTTTGTCTCAAGAATGTCAAATATTAGCTTCTAAATTGAATGGTGTTTATTCTATGGGGAATTTTCAAGATTTTCACTTTTTGTCATTTGGAAAATTCAATAAGCTTTACATCAATATAAAATTTGCCTGAATTCGATAACCGGGTAAGAAGTTATGACTATTTCAAGTCCCTATCATAAAAAACCGCCATATTAGTTAGTGGCGCGCCACGCCACAAGAGAAAATGGCCATTGTCAAATTCAGTAGGGGTCCGCGATAGTGGTGTATCATGCCAAACATCCAGGTCGCAAATGAAGTGGCAATGTGATGGCTCTACGTCACTGAAATTAAAAGATGCGTCCAGGTTATCACAAAATGACATCACTCAGTTTTCCAGCCAGACATGCTGTAGTAAAATGGGCATAACTCTTTGGTTCGATACTAGATTTGGGTGAAATTGGTACTGTTAGAAAGATAATTCAATTATTTATCTTTTTCTAGGTAATGAGATCAATAATTCATAGTATAACGATAGATATGATCAATTAAAGTTGAATATGGCAATATCGTTCCCAAGAATTCAATCGATATGGAATGTTTTGATTCACCTAATCGCTAGGACATCTTTGAGTCCTTAATACACATCACCCTTGATCAGAAAACAACCAAAGAACTATAATTTACTTCTCATGGGCTTGAGTCATGGTTGCACTATTGGTTAGAGTCTTAGGGTATAACAATATCTCCCCCTTGGAAACATTCATCCTCGAATGTTGCCATATAAATAAGAACTTGAGAAAATAAGGACGTATAGCTGGAAGACTCACTCAAAGGGCTTACTTCATTCTATACCTTCGGATACCCTACAAAATGCACAAATTCGTGATGGAAGTAGACACACAACTGAATCTTTAATAAGAAGAGGGCAGAATTAAGAAAGAATGGTACCTTCTGCTCGTTCCAAACTCACAGAAAAGAGTTGAGGGTACTTGGTTTGCATATCAGCTTCGGCTTCCCAAGTATCACTCTCAAAAGATTGATTTCTCCAAAGCACTTTAACCAAAGGAACTTCTTTGTTCCTTAGCCTATGGATTTGAAAATAAAAAATCTCAACCGAAATCTCCTTAAATGAAAAGCTATCCTGAATATCTAATCTTTTGAAAAAATCAACCATGACAGAATCACCAATACACTTCTTAAGCATGGAAACATGAAATACCAGATGAACGCTAGACAACTCTACGGGTAACTCCACCGCATATGCTACTTTCCCAACACAGCTCAGAATCCTGTACGGACCAGCATAACGAGGAGTAAGCTTTTCCTTCTTCCCAAATCTCTTCACCCCTTTCATGGGTGAAACCTTTAAGTACACCAAATCATCAACATTAAACTCAAGATCTTTTCTTCTCACATCCGAATACGACTTTTGATGACTTCGAGCGGCCTTTAATCTTTCTCGGATCAACTTAACTTTTTCCATAGCCTCGAACACAACATCAAACCTAGTCACAGCTGCTTTACCTACTTCAAACGAACCTATAGGTTATCTACATCTTCTCCCATATAAAGCTTCAAACGGGGCCATCTGAATACTAGCATGGAAATTATTGTTATACGTAAATTTGATCAATGGAAAATGCTCATCCCAACTACCTTTAAAATCAAGAGCACATGCCCTTAACATATCTTCTAAAGTCTGAATGGTCCGCTCCGCCTGACCATTTGCTTACGGATGGAAAGCAGAACTTAGATGAACTTGGGTACCGAGACCCTTCTGAAAAGCTCTCCAAAATTGGGAAGTAAACTGAGTACCCCTATCAGAGATAATAGCCAAAGGAACTTCATGAAGTCTAATAATTTCTCGAATATACAATCTAGCATAATCCTCAGCTGTATAAGACGAATGCACTGGTAAGAAATGAGCTAATTTAGTCAATCGGTCTATAATAACCTAAATTGAATCATGATGACGACAAGAAGGAGGCAAACCAATTATGAAATCCATATTCGCTTCTTCCCACTTCTAAGTAGGAATGCTAAACTCTTTCATTACACTACCGGGACTTTGGTGCTCTACCTTAGCCTGATGACAAGTATAACACTTTGCCACAAATTCTACTATGTCTTTCTTCATACCGTTGCACCAATAGATTTCCCACAAAGCACGGTACATCTTGGTAGCACCAGGATAAATAGAATATCACGCACCATGCACTTCAGCCATAATTCTCTACCTTAGATTATCAACATCGGGAACACACAATCTACCCTACAATCTCAACACACTATCTCCCCCTTGTGAGAAAACCTCTACCTTTTGGTCCTTATTTGACTCCTTTAGTCTGACCAGACTAGGATCCCTGTCTTGCTTCTCCTTTACCTCCGAGACCAAAGAGAACTTGGAACTACTCTGAACTAACATACTCCCTTCAGCGGAATCAAGCAATCTAAAATTTAACCTAGCCAAATGATGAAAATCATGAGCCAATTCTTTCTTATCATTCTCTACATGAGATACACTACCCATAGACAACCTGCTAAGAGCATATGCCACAACATTGGCCTTGCCCGGGTGATACAACACACTCATATCATAGTCTTTTAGCAACTCTAACCATCTTATTTGTCTAAGATTCAACTCTCTCCGAGTAAACACATGCTGCAGGCTTTTGTGATCAGTAAACACATCAACATGAACACTATACAAATAATGTCTCCAGATTTTCAAAGAAAAAACTACAGTTGCTAATTCAAGATCATGGGTTGGGTAATTCTTCTCATGAGGCTTCAACTGTCTAGAGGCATAAGCTATAACTTTAACCCTCTGCATCAACACACAACCTAAACCAACTCTAGAAGCATCACAATACACCACAAAACTATCAGTACCAATGGGTCAAGCTAACACTGGAATAAAGTGAGTCGAGTCTTTAACTCCTAAAAACTATTCTCGTAAGGTTCTGACCATAGGAACTTTGCTTTCTTTTGGGTCAACCGGGTCATGGGAGTCGCAATGGAAGAGAAACCCTCAACAAAACGACGGTAGTAACCAGCTAGACCCAAGAAACTCCTAATATTAGATGGGGAGGTAGGTCTAGGCCAATTCTTTACAACTTCTGTCTTTTAGGGATTGACTCTAATGCCTTCGATGAAAATAATGTGACCTAAAAAAGCAACAGACCATAGCCAAAATTCATACTTGCTAAATTTAGTGAATAATTGATGATCTCTAAGAGTTTGCAAGACAATTGTAAGATGGTCGTCATGATCATCCTCACTTTAGGAATATACAAGAATATCGTCTATGAATATAAAGACAAACATATCAAGATATTGCTTAAACACTCGATTCATAAGGTCCATGAAGGCTGCCGGTTTACTCAAAGGACATGATAAGAAACTCAAAGTGACCATATCAGGTTTGGAAGGCTGTCTTTGGAATATCACACTCACTCACTTTAAGCTGATGATAGCCGGATCTAAGGTCTATCTTTGAGAAATAACTTGCACCCTATAGCTGATCAAATAAATTATTGATTTTAAGAAGAGGGTACTTGTTCTTCATAGTTACCTTGTTGAGTTGATGTTAATCAATGCACATACGCAATGTACCATCTTTTTTATGCACGAATAGAGCAGGTGCACCCCATGGGGAAACACTGGGTCTGATAAAGCCTTTGTCTAAGAGATCTTTGAGTGTCTCCTTCAACTCTTTAAGTTTTATAGGATCCATATGGTACGGAAGAGTAGAAATAGGTTGAGTGTCGGGATAGAGATCAATCCCGAATTCTATTTTTCTATCAGGTGGGACTCCTAGGAGATCTTCTGGGAAAATATTATAAAACTCATTAGCAATGGTAACTGACTAAATAGTCGGAGTCTCGGAATTGAGTTCTTTAACTCGAACTAGGTGATAGATGCAACCCTTGGAAATCAACTTCCTAGCTTTGAGGTAGGATATGAAATGGCTCTTTGAAGTTACAGAACTCCTGGACCACTCAAAAATAGGCTCGTTAGGAAACTAAAAATTGACCACTTGGGTACGATAATCTATAGATGCATAGCGTGAAGCCAATCCATACCCAAAATGATGACAAAATTAACCATATCTAGCTCAATCTAATCAGCACATATGACCCAATGAAGGACAGTGACTGGACACTTCTCATACACTCGCTTAGCAATAACAGATTCTACTACCGCATTAAAAACCAAAATAGGCTCAAGAATCAGTTCAGGGTCCATCTCAAAATTTACAGCAACCAGAGGTCTTACATAAGAGAAACTCGAACCGGGGTCCATCAATATATACACATTGAAATAAAAGACACGGAGCATACTAGTGATAACATCTGGAGAGTCCTCCTGCTACAAGAGAGGTGGTATAACATAGAAGTAATTCTAGCATGAACCGCCAGCAGTACTAGAAGATGCACTATGAGGAGGAACTCGATGGACTATGGGAGCGGGGGAACTGGTAGCCTGACTCTGGGGATGAGCATATTGACTCCCATGTCTAGAATACGGACAATTTCTAAGTAGGTGGCCGAGCTTGCCACAACAAAAGCAACCCCTATGATTAACAAAACACTCGCTAAAATGATCTCTACCACACATGGCACATGAAGGAGGACGAGGTTAGTTACCTATAATTTCCTGAGACCTGGATAGGATAGGTCTGTTCCCTTGCTCCGGCCTACTTCTAGGTATGGGAGCACTAACTGAGGAAGGCGCGGGCATAAATGGATGTTCCTTGAATTAAGGGCGATTCCCTCCATAGAATCTTGACTGACTGGATCCCTGCTGCTCTGATCTAGCTCTTTTATTCTCTCTTGCTCTCTCTTTCTCTTTCACCTTATTAGCTTCAATCTATTGGGCATGTATCATCAATCGAGAAAGGTCCATCTCCCTATTAATAATAGCAGATCTACACTCTTTCATAATGTAACTCTACACACCAGTCACAAATATACTCATGATAGTCCTGGAGTCAGCTATCATACTAGGAGCATATTTAGATAACTAATTGAATCTAAGACAATACTCCTTAACAGTCATGGATCCTTGTCTCAAATTCATGAATTCCTCTATCTTTGCTTCTCTCATCTCAAGAGCAAGGAATCTGTCCAAGAATGCATCCTAGAATAACTTCCACATCATAGGATCGGCATCCTCTCCCTACTCTTCCCCCATATCTCCACCCAGTTATATGCAATATCTTTCTTTTGATTGGTAGCTAATTTAACACTCTTATCCTCAGTCACGTGAATAAACTGGGTGATCTTTCTCACTTTATCCGGACACATCTATGGGTATTTACCTACCATCAACCCATAGAACTCTGGCGCATTCATACGCATAAAGTCACGACCTTGAGCTACAGCAGAATTATTCTCTTGCAGAGGCGGAATAGTAGCTTGGGTGTTAGCTTGAGAATTGGCAGTAACTGCCTGGGCTAGTGTGTAAAAAGATGCCCAAAATTCCGTGTGAGACACATGCTCGTTCAAGGGAGCAACGGGTTGAGGTTGCTTATTGTTTCTACAAGCTTAACAAGGAGGCATTTTTTATTATAAGAGAGCACGAGTTAATCACAGATAAGGAGAAAGTTGTAGGCATGATAAACTTTAGAAAGAAAGAAACGACTTTTCCTAAAACGTTTCGTAGCCTCTTGCTTATAGATGTGGTGCGCCAAATATCGATGATCAAGACCCTACATAACGTGGCTTGTCAGACTCCCTAGGACTCCTTAAACCTTAGGATCTGATACCAAGCTTTGTAACACCTCAAAATTTCATTTCGAGATACCACATAATGCTTAGGGATACACGTAGCCCCAAGCTAACCCTCGGAGCCAGACACTACCTCAAGGAATTCAATTTAATAATAGTTATGCACAACAAAGGGATATACCACATTGGCTTCAAGAGAAATACTGGAGAATTCTAGACTGTACAACCAAAATATATTAACACACCAACCCTCTAGTTTGACAAAGCCTCTATACATCAGAATCAAGGAGCCATTGGGACAAACCCCCAACTGACTCAATAGTACTGAAAACCATAACAAAAAAATGATATAACAAAAATATAGACACGATCCTCAAAACTTACCACTGAGGGAGCATAGTTGAGGCACTTGAATATTGCTAATAAGGCTACGGCTGAGTACCTGAACCTATATTACGAGAAAATGTAGCCCTTAGGAAAATATGTGGGTCAGCAATTTGGAGTGTACTGAGTATGTGGGGGCGTATGCAACAATGTAAATATCATCATAAATTTCATAAAAATATGCATATGTACAATGATGGCTCACCTGGCTTGAATTAGATTGAAACATACTTTTCATAATCTCATAGTAAATAAATCATATGATAAAAACCTCATAAATCATCATAAACAACTCAACTCTTGAACTCAAGACTCGGAGTGACTCGGTCATTCAAGAAACTCAACTCTTATAGACATGGGAGGTTCTTATAACCGACATAAACCATGTGAGCTACATAGAGTCCAACATTTTGCCCTTCTAAGGAGAGAATCCCACATTGGCGGGAGCATCGTACTCTTGCCAGGGAGTACAACCTCAATTTAGTGATCACAATCTCATACTCGGCCTCTAGCCTACAATTATCAATATCAATCCTATGATGGCATGTAGTTTCAGGGAAATACAATATTTTCCGCTCGGTGCTAAATACTACTCCCAGACACAAGCTCAGAACGCATTAGGAAATCCACCACAAACATCATAAGGGTCTATCATGAAGACCGAATCAAATCTCTTTCTCATTTATCAAATCATAATCAATTTGTGGGTTCCTAACTCGACTCAAATCAAATCAACCTTTCTCAATAACAAAATATATCAATTCATTAAATCATAACAACATCAATAACTTTGAGGAAATATCAAGACTCATTGTAACAACTCAATATCATGAATCAATATACTCAATAATCCAATTTGTCATAAGGAAGTTTAAAGCTTGACACATATCTTGTAAGAACTTGAAATATCAACTCATGATAGAAATATAAAATTCACAATTTTAAGTATCAAGTCATAACTTGGGAATAGTAAAATAATCATGTATAACAAAGCTTGAACAATTTATATTCTCATAGTCTCATGATGAAGTAATTTAGGTATAAACCCACTTGCAAAATCATATAAATCCATAATAGAAATCAAAGCTTTGGGCACAAGAACAAAAGGATTGCTCTTGTTCAAAACCCCACATACCTTAATCTTTGAAATTGGATGAATTTTAGTGCTTGTGACTCTATCCGCACTTGTAATAAATGATTCTTGAAACCCACACTATGAGGAACTTGATTCTTGAAGAAATCTTAAAGATTTATGGATGATTTTTGGAAGATTAAATTTTCTTGATTGAAGCCCTAATATATATTCTTAAGAAAATTGGAAAAGAGAATGAAGAAATTAGGGTTTAGATGGGAATTCTCATATATATAGGGGCCTAAAAAAGAGAGGAAAAGTCCAAAATACCCTTGCAAAAATGTCCTTTAAATGCTGAAAAAATAGCTGACGACGTTCGTGACAAGTTGTCACGAAATGTCATCACAAAAGGGTGGATTTTATGATTTTCTGCTTAAGGTTGACGACATTGGTGATAAGTCGTCATACTTTTGATAACTTATCACAAAATGTCATTACTGGGGGTGAAAATCTACCTAAGGCTGACGACATTGGTGATAAGTCGTCACACTTGTGACAGCTTGTCACAAAATGTCATCACTCAGTTTTCCAGCCTGACTTGCTGGAGTAAAAAGGGCATAACTCTTTGCTTCGATATCGGATTTGGGTGAAATTGGTACCATTGGAAAGATAATTCAATTATATATCTTATGGTAGGTCATGAACTCAATAATTCATAGTATAATGAGAGATATTCTCATTTGAAGTTGCAATATCCTTCCCAAGAATTCAATCGATAAGGAATGTTTTGATTCACCTAATCGCTAGGACATCTTTGAGGTCCTAATACACATCTCACTTGATCAGAAAACAACCAAAGCACTATAATTTACTTCTCATGATCTTGAGTCATGGTTGCACTATTGGTTAGAGTCTCGGGGTATTACAATATCTCCCCCTTGGAAACATTCGTCCTCGAATGTTGCCATATAGGCCAAGAACAAGAGAAAATGAGGACGTATAGCTTGAACGACTCACTCAAAGGCATTAATTCACTCTATACCTTTAGATACCCTATAAAATGCATGAATTCATGATGGAAGTAGACACACAGCTGAATCTTTAATAAGAAGAGGGCAGAATTAAGAAAGAATAGTACCTTCTGCTCTCTCCAAACTCACAGAAAAGAGGTGAGGGTACTTGGATCGCATATCAGCTTCGGATTCCCAAGTAGCACTCTCAACAGATTGATTTCGCCAAAGAACTTTAGCCAAAGAAACTTGTTTGTTACTTAACCTACGAATTTGAAAATCCAAAATCTCAAACGAAATCTCCTCAAATAAATGGCTATCCAGAATATCTAAGCTTTCGAAAGAATCAAGCACGACAGAATAACCAATACACTTCTTAAGCATGGAAACATGAAATACCGTATGAACACTAGACAACTCTGTGGGTAACTTTACCTCATATGCTACTTTCCTAACATGGCTCAGAATCCTGTACGGACCAACATAATAGGGACTAAGCTTTCCTTTCTTCCCAAATCTCTTTATCCCTTTCATGGGTTAAACCTTTAAGTACACCAAATAATTAAAATTAAACTCAAGATATTTTCTTCTCAAATCAGCACATATCACCCGATGAAGGATAGTGACAGGACATTTCTTATACACTCGCTTAGAAATAATAGATTCTCCTACTAGGGTAGAAACCAGAATAGGCTCAAAAATCCGTTCAGGGTCCATCTTAAAATTTACAGCAACTAGAGGTATCATATAAGAGAAAATCAAACCGAGGTCCATCAATACATACACATTGAAATAAAAGACATGGAGCATACCAGTGACAATATCTAGAGAGTCCTCTTGCTCCTGGCAAGGTGGGATAGCATAAAAGAAGTTCTGGCATGAACCGCCAACAGTACTAGAAGAGGCGCCCTGAGGAGGAACTGGGCGGACTACGTGAATAGGGGCACTAGTAGCCTGACTCTGGGGACAAGCATCTCGACTCCCCTGTCTAGCATACGAACAATTTCTAAGTTGGTGACCCAACTTGGAACAACCAAAGCAACCCCTATGATCAATTAAACACTCCCCAAAATGATCTCTGCCACACTTAGTACATGAAGGAGGACGAGGTCGGTTACCTACACTTTCCTAAGACCTGGATGAGATAGGCCTATTTCCCTTCTCCTACCTGCTTCTAGGTGTGAAAGCACTAACTGAGGAAGGAGCGGGCATAAATGGACATCCCTGGAAGTGAGGGCTGTTCCCTCCATAGAATCTGGACTAACCGGATCCCTGCTGCTCTGATTTAGCTCTTTTATTCCCTCTTACTCTCTTCCTTTCTTTCACCTTATCGCCTTAATCTGTTGGGCATGTATCATGAATGTATCATTAACCGAGAAAGGTCCATCTCCCTATTAAGCATAGCAGATCTACACTCTTTCATAATGTAGCTCGACATACCGGTCATGAACTTACTCATGATGGTCCTGGAGTCAGCCATCATACTAGGGGCATATTTGGATAACTGATGGAATCTAAGACAATACTCCTTAACAGTTATGGAGCCTTGTCTCAAATTCATGAATTTCTCTATCTTTTCTTCCCTTATCTCAAGAGGAAAGAATCTATCCAAGAATGCATCCTGGAATAACTACCAAGTCATGGGAGCGGTATCCTCTCCCCAATCTTCCCCCACATCTCCACCCAGTCATTTGCAATATCTTTTATTCGATAGGCAACTAGTTCAACACTCTCCTCCTCAGTCACCTACATATCTGGGTGATCTTTCTCACTTTATCCAAGTATATCTGTAGGTCTTCACCTACCTTCGACCCATAGAACTCAGGTGGATACATCCACAAAAGGTCACAAACTCGAGCTACAACAGAATTATTCTCTTACAGAGGTAGAATAGTATCTTAGGTCTTAGCTTGAGCATTGGCGGTAACTGCCTTGGCTAGCGCCTGAATAAATTCTTGAAATTCTGCATATGACACATGCTCATTCAATGGATCAATGGGTTGAGGCTGCTCATTATTTCTATGAGCCCAACGAGGAGGCATTTTCTGTTATAAGAGAGCATGAGTTAATTGCAGATAAAGATAAAGTTGTAGGCACGATAAACTTTAGAAAGAAAGGACATTTTCTAAAATATTTTGTAGCCTATTGCTCATAGATGTGGAACTCTACACAACGATGATCAAGACTCTACGTAATGCGGCTTGTTAGACTCCTTAGGACTCCTTAAACCTTAGGTTCTGATACCAATCTTTGTAATGCCCTGAAATTTCATTCCAAGATACCACACTATGCTTAGGGTTACACGTAGCCCCAAGCTAACCCTCGAAGCCATACACTACCTCAAGGAATTTAATTTAGCAATAGTTATACACAACAAAGAGATATACCATATCGAGTTTAAGAGAAATACTGGAAAATACTAGATTGTACTACCAAAATTTATTGAATGTCTATACACACCAACCCTCTAGTCTGACAAAGCCTCTATACATTAGAATCAAGGAGTCATTAGGACAAACTTCCAACTAACTCAGCAGTACTGAAAACCATAAAAACAAAATGATATCAAAAAAATATAGACATGGTCCTCGAACCATGAGAACTCACTACTGAGGGAACGTAGTTGAGGCACTAGAATATCACTAACAAGGCTGTGGCTGAGTACCTGAACCTACATTACGAAAAAATTTAGCCCATAGAAAAATATGTGGGTCAGCACTTTAAAATGTACTGAGTATGTGGGTGCATGCAACAATGTAAATATCATCATCAATTTTATAAAATTATGCATATGTACAATGATGGCTCACTTGGCTTGAATTAGATTGAAACATACTTTTCATAATCTCATAGCAAATAAATCATATGATAAAAACCTCATAAATCATCATAAACAACTCAACTCTTCAACTCAAGACTCGGAGTGACTCGGTAATTCAAGAAACTCAAATCTTATGGACATTGGCGGTTCTTATATCTGATATAAACTATGTGAGCTACATGGATTCTAACATTTTTCCCTCTTAAGGAGAGAACGCCACAGTGGTGGGAGCGTCATACTCTTGCTAGGAAGTACAACCTCAATTTAGTGATCACAATCTCATACTCGGCCTTTGGCCTACAATTATCAATAACAATCCTATGGTGGCACGTAGTTTTGGAGAAATAGAATATTTTTTGCTCGGTGCTAAATACTACTCCCAGACACAAGCTTAGAATGCATTAGGAAATCCACCATAAACATCACAAGGGTCTATAATGAAGACCAAATCAAATATTTTTCTCATTTATCAAATCATAATCAATTTGTAGGTTCCTAATTCGACTCAAATCAAATCAATCTTTCTCAATATCAAAATGTATCAATTCATTAAATCATGACAACATCAATAACTTTGAGGAAATATCAAGACTCATTGTAACAACTCAATCTCATGAATCAATATACTCAATAATCCAATTTGTCATAAGGAAGCTTAAAGCTTGACACATATCTTGAAAGTACTTGAAATATCAACTAATGGTAGAAATATGAAATTCACAATATTAAATATCAAGTCATAACTTGGGAATAGTAAAATAATCATGTATAACAATGCTTGAACAATTGATATTCTCATAGTCTCATGATGAAGTAATTTGGGTATAAACCCACTTGCAAAATCATATAAATCCATAATAGAAATCAAAGCTTTGGGCACAAGAATGAAAGAATTTCTCTTGTTCAAAACCCCACATACCTTAACCTTTAAAATTGGATGAATCTAGTGCTTGAAACTCTATCCGCACTTGTAATAAATGATTCTTGAAGCCCACACTTGAGGAACTTTATTCTTAAAGAAATCTTGAAGATTTATGGATGATTTTTGAAAGATTAAATTATCTTGATTGAAACTCTAATATATATTCTTAAGAAAATTGAAAGAGAGAACAAAGAAATTAGGGTTTAGAGTCTCGAGGTATTACACATGCTCCCCACATGTTTCATTGAATGCCTATGTGAAGGAAAAATGCCATACTAGTATGATATTATGAAATCCCCATTCATTTATAAGTTATGTATGTCAAGTGTTGATGAAATGTCTTAGTAAATAGATTATATATTGTTGATGTTAGTTATGTATTCAAGAATGTCATGCCTTGTCAGTTTTCTTCCATCGAGTCCTGGGGGTACTTGTACCTAAAAAATATAGCTGTGTGCCTAGCTTTAGTGTCATGTTTTCATGATATCCTCAGTCAATCCATGATCCATAGAACTCAGTTAGTCATGTGACTCCGAATAACTCAATAATACAGTAATCTCAGTACTATTCTGTTAGTCAACTAAACTCAGTAATTTAGTCCAGTTTAGTTCAGTAATCCATGTTCAGTGTCTATTCAGATCGGACTAGAAATTAGCACCGAGTGAACCCAAGTATGGGAACAGACACTATCATATGAGGGTATGTTTCTTAAAAGTCATCCTTGCATTTTTGAATTATATAGCCAACATAGGTTGAGACATCAACACTATCAGATGAGGGTTGATGAGATGGATAAGCACTGTCAGATAAGGGCCCCGCCATTCTCTTTTGGGGATACTGTCTGATGAGGGTCAATCACAGCTTATCCTTATCAGTGGTGCGGTATTGACACCCTTCCAATTGGGGTTATAGATTGGACCCCAACTCAGCCATAATGGCGTATTAGGGGCTTGTCGATTATATAGCTACTTCCTAAAGTTTTAGTTATAGAATCAGGATTGCTAGATACAGTCATTCAGTCTCAATAATAAAACTCAGATAGTTCTACAAAATTTAGGACTGTCAGTTGCAGTCAACTCAGATACAGTACAGAACTTAGTTAGTTCCATCAGATTCAGGACTGTCAGATATAGTTACTCATGTCATCAGTTATATTAGTCATGATAATTCAGTTATCAATCATGTTAGATATTAGTAAATTTATGTTATCATGATCTCAGATATAGTTACTACATATTCATGCATGTATTCTCACATTCATATTAGTTAGTTATCCAATATTGTTCATGCATATGAACCCCATGAATTTAACCTACATTCCATGCATACCAGTATATTTAAAGTACTGACACATTTATGCTATGGTGTCTTATACCATAGGTTCAGACGCACGAGCTCCAGAGCATCAATAGCATTCCAGTCTTAGCAGTTAGAGTTAGCAGTGAGTCCTCATCTCTCGAGAACATAATCATTTATTTATTATCTCATTAAGTAATTTATTAGTTGGGGACATATCCCATCAACTCCTTATTTAGACAGTTTAGTCAGTTAGAGGCTTTCCAAACTATCATGTTTAGATTATCATGTTATTTCAGTTTTTTCATGCCCCATTCAGATGTTATATCTTTATTAGTTATGTTATAGTCTTGAACCTTATTGCCTTTCAATTCATGTTTCCACAATTATACAGTATATTATGCAGTATACAGGTACAACTATCAGTTATGGGTTAGCTTGTGGTCCTTTGGGGTCATGAGTACCATGTAGCATTCAAGGTATCAGATCCAGGGTGTTACATAGTGTTATTTAGTTGGGAGTAGGATATAGCATCAATCAAACCTAGGGATGGGGGCTCACTTGCCTGTTAGGAATGAGTCCTTAGTAACAGTCCATAAGTTCTAGAACCACATAGACAACTTAGGATTATAAGATGTCATCCGCTATTTTAGGACTGACACTCTCTTAGGGGCCACCCATCAGCCTAGGACTGACTCCCTAGTCTTTCAAGACTCATAATTAGTAGATCTACACAACCTACATTAGTACTCGTGGCACGGTACGGATACCCTTCTAACTTGGTTATAGTTTAGAGCTCGATTGCTCAGTTTGGGGCTTGTCAGTTATATGACACCTTCCACAATCTTAGTATAATATTTAGTGTATTTCAGATCAGGTTTTCTTGACCAAGTGTATAGATTTTTAGTTATTCTGTTATACAACTATCAGTCTTTCAGATTATAGATATCTCAAAAACATGTTTATGCTTGGTCTTGCATTCTTAGATATTTCATATTCAGTATCCTTACATGATCCTCAGTTCAATTTTATGGTATGTTCAGCTTTACATGAGAATTACATACAGTATTCATGTTTTACTGCTTCCCAGCTTTAGTTCTACTTATTTCACAAAAGTAAAGATTTTAAGTAACTAAGTTTAGTGATTCACCAGCTTATCAGATTATGTTTGATACTCATGTTATAAGATGCTTCAGCTTTTAGTTTATTTCAATCTCTTGGTGAGTCTATCTGCACTTAACATGCTTGTTTTAAGATTAAGTATGAAATTAGTTTTACTTATTGCATTCACCCCCACTTACTTAGTATATTTTGGAATTACTGATCCACATATATGTCTGTATTCTACATTGTCTCATAATATAGGTACAAGTTGTAGCCTACACATCATAATCAGATAGTTTGCAGGTTCCAGGCAGCTGGTGATAAGTTCTCCTATTTTGGGGAGTCCAGTTAGATAATGTTCATATACTTTAATTTATTATTTATATGTATTGATTAGTGGTAGGTGGAGGTATATTCCAACTATCTATAGTAAGTATAGTATAGGCTTCATAGATGGTCAGTCAGAATTATAAAATATAATTCCAATTCTCTTTTCAGTTTTATTAGGTTGTAAACTTTATCAGTATTTTATTTATCCAAATTATGTCATGATTATATTTCCACATATCAAATTTAGCTATTTTATATATTCTAAATCAGTTGCTCAAGTATCACACCATTTCATGGGTTAGATTGGGATTACTTTTGGTTTTAAACACCCTATTATGACTAGGGGTAGTATCGAGTTGTGAAAAACTTGGTATCAGAGTACAAAGTTCAAGTGTACTAGGGTGTCTATGAAGCCATATCTAGTAGAGTCTTACAGAATGGTACAGAGATATTTGTACCTTTTTTTGTGAGGCTACAAGACATTTAAGAAATGTTTACCTTCTTTCTTGTCTTAGATCATATAGTAGAAGTGTTATCTAAGAAACTTATGTAGTTGTTTATGTTATTCCATTGGTGCCAACTCTGCCTTATTCTTGAGGCAATAGAAATAACCAATCTTAAATCCTAAAAGATAGAGTTTTCTTAGAAAGTCCCCACAAATATATATAGGACTGCACGTAAGTTTGAAAGTATCCCATCAGTGCACTAAGCCAAATTTAGATATGCCCTTAGATCCCTTCTCAAAATCCTATGGTAGCATATGATCTAGAGTTACAAACATGAACCTAGAAGTTTAGAAGTAGTAAAGTGGGTATAGTGTTTATCTGGATATAGTAGATTATGTATCTATTGGGCTAGTAGTATAAAAGGTGAACTGGTAGGTTTGAAAAAAAATAGTGTATGCAAGAATTTAGGTTTGTTGATTCAAAATTAAGTATGATGGTGCGGGCATGATCTAGAGGTATACCCAAGGTGATATGGGATTGTATTATTTCTAATTTTTTGAAGTGTGTGTTCTTAGATAGTACCCTTGAGTTTTTAGGTGCAAATAAGGCTTGTAATGTAGTATATGATGTTTTTACTAGCTAAGTTATGGGTTATAGGTTAATGATGTTGGGTATATTGATGTAATGGTGATTCTCATGGTTTAGGGAAAACTATAAGTTTAGAGATGTGATATTAGTAGGCTATAAAGAAAGTTAGTATGGTTCATTACAAGTTTAGGAATATCCATGTTAAGTGTCATAATCTAAGTTTGAATCTTGGATGATTGATCTAATAGAAAGAAGAGTTGATGTTCTAGAATGTGTGAACTCAGGGTATGGTGATACTCATGAAGATTCTAAGTTAGTAAGTGTTTAAGTTATTATATGATGATTATTAGGGATATATAAAGTTAAGAGTTGTATATAAGAAGGAAGTACTAGCAGTGCACCTTACACTTTTAGGTATTTCAGGGTGATTTTATTATTAATGTGTATTGTTATATCTCGAGCTCTAGAGTAAAGTGGTTGTAGTTCAGCTTAGAGTTTATCTAAGGTGTCCATAGACTTTGAATGATGGCTTTAATCTAAGGGGGACATGATAGAACAAGTAACCAAATCTGGCTCTCAGATTATAGTAGTGATGCAAGAGTATTCTAGAACATCAGTAGTGGAGGAAGATGCCCGAACCATTCTTATCTCAGTGCAAAGTTTTGTACTTCAGATATCATAAAATCTACTCATGCCTTACATGTTAGCTACATGATCATAGTTCATGTTCATGCATATCACAGAGAATCATGTGCGCTTCTAGTTCCTAGTATAAGGATTCCCAGTTCACTTAGCAGTACGAATCATATTCCATGAATTTATGAACTTCCAGGGACTCATGCACACTACTAATGATCATTGAAATTCAAATTTTGTAATTTATGTCCATAGTTTAGATCTCTTTAATGAATTTATGTCGTTGGTACTCTATTCTTTAGGTCTCAGTTATGTGTCAAGTTACGTACAATATCCTTCCATACTTCAGGTTCTTATGTTAACATTTCAGTGACCTCTCTTTATGGAATGATAGTGGTGATGAGTAATTATTTAGATGGCAGAGAGTAAATATTCCTTGTTAAAGAAAAGATTGTAGTATGCTTGTTTTATAGAAGGCTATAAGATTAAAGGAAGATTGAGGTTAAGGTTTTATATATGTCATGGATAGTTGAGAATTCTATGTGTGTTTCTTGGGGTAGTGCATTGAAGTTGTTAATGATAGGGGTTTAGAGAATATAAGAAAGATACTCTTATGGGTGTTTGCCTAGAAGTCGTATGAGGTTATAGTGATAGGCTTGAATGTCATGTTGGTATATAAGTAAATGGAAGCATTGTGTGCTAGTGAATTCCTGGTAAGAGGTTGAATTTAGTTGTTAAAGTGGTAAGAAGAATTATTCTTGAGATGTGAAGTTATGAAAATTCATGGGTATTGAATTCATGGTTTTGACTAGTATTGTAGTGTTATGTGTGCACTTGGGAGATTCGAGTAGTCTTGAACATAGTAAGAGAATTCAGTTCAGCTTAGAATTTAGTCGATAGAGTTATCAGTGCCCATGTGAAGATTATAAGTACCCCCAAGTGAAGTGCATTATTGAAGGAGAACGTATAGTTGAGGGAGTATTTGAGGATTATGTCCAAGCTTGAAAGTAGCAGTTGCATTGTCTAAGGCATAGTAATTCTATCCAAGCTTATGTTTAATAGGCCTATGTTCTATGTTACAGAGTTATAGCTATGTTAAGATTCCTTACTTAGATATCTTATTCAGATCATGCCCAGTAATTTTTTTCTCCCTAATATTATTGGAACTTCTTGCAAAGAGTGTTGAATAAATATTCTAGTTGAGTATAAGCTTTTATTATAATTCAGCCCGTATAGCCGGCAATTCAGTTTTGCAGTCAGATTTTTTTCCTATGATTTTTTCCATCTTTCCATCTAGTCTTACTATAGAAGTTTCATGAATATGGATATTCCATTAGGTAATTGAATTCAATCTATGCATCATGTTTCAGATTCAGCCATCTAGTCATGAATCAATTCATAAGTTTTTTCAGTGCATGATCTCAGTTTTCTAAGTATTCCAGCTCAGATAGTGTAATATCCTTTGTAAGACCGTGGTCTCATTTTGTCATGATTCTTTCTTACATAAGTTATCACCTAGCTGTTCTATGTGTATGATTGTATCATGAACACTTCAAGCGAGTTCTAAACTCTCAGCATGAATAAGCTTGTTATAGTAAGTAAAGTCAAGTCAACTCAGGAATCAGTTTCATGATAAAGTTATAATGCTTCAGCTCAGCTATATCCTTCATTACCATACATCTCATGTGTACATTATTCCATACTTCTAAGGCTTCAATAAGTTGCATTTATCATTCGAAAATGAATGATTCCAAGGAGGAGATAATGTAATACCTCACATTTTTGGGCTAGACTTTGAACCATAGTTCCATTTCATGTAAACTCTAATCCCATGTTTTTTATTTGAATACATGTGTCATGATTATTATCCTAGTGTTAATAAAGTTTTTGAGGTGAAAAATATTCATGGAAATCACTTAGAGCAAAGTTGATCCACGATCTTAATTCGGCCAAATCTTTGTATTTCATTCTACAAGGGACTAATTTGAATGTGTATAACTTTTTATATATATGGAATTTTTCATCTCAAAACCCACTAAATGACATATAATTGAGTTAGCATTTCAATGATACTAATGTCGCCTTAATTCGATACCCAAGCAAAAAGTTATGGCCATGCAAAGGTCGTGTGCCGCATGACAATCGTAAAAGGCCACTGGAAATTGTGTGCGATGGCCATACGTCTCCCACGTGGGGTTGTGCGATGGCCATGCATCACCCAACTTGGATTGGATGATTGATGTGCATTGCATGGTGATTGCATAGTGCCAATAGTGCTCCGTTTTGACTTAAATCAAGGGTGTTGAAGTTTTTCCACACCCAAAAACCATCCCTAATCACTCCTAATTGATATAAGGGATCTTTAAACACATAAATTCTACTCCCTTAAACCCAAGAATTCAAGTCACAATTCAAAAATCCTCCTTCTCCCCCAAGAACAAAATCCAAGCCCCTTTCTCAAGAAATCAAGAATTCAAACTTCCAAGTTCAAGAAACCATCAATAAGTCTTCAAGAAACCATCTATTGAGGTATGTAGATGTTTATCAATGGGTCCTTTCATCCATTGATCCCCAAAACCCCCTTTTGAGTAAAGTATGAGTTTTTCCTTTATTGTGAAATTTATTATGTTCAAGATGAGTTGAATTTATGTTCTTTCTTAGTATTTTGAACTCAATTCATGTTCAAGTATGAGTCCATGAAAATTTAGGTTATATCATGTTTCAAAATTCAATATCCCATGTCATATTCAAGTGGATTTCATGTTATAATGTCAAGTTATGATCTTAGCCACGTAACCATGTTGTTTTCCTATGTTTTAAGACATTCCCATGTTGAAGTTCACGATTCTCACATGTGTGATGAAATCTATACTTTTTGTGTCTTTGAACCATGATTCAATCCTAAAGTTTTAAGGCTAAATATTGTATTTTATGATCATTCACTGCTGGTGGGTTATGAAAACTCAATACCTATGTGTTTACATGATTTTAGAATTTCAAGTACTAAGTCAGTTAAGCCATGAATCTTATTAGTATACTCAGATATTTATGATTATGATGAGCACTATTAGAAATAATGTTTAGTTGAATTTAGTCTAGCTCAGTACCAGTGGCACTCAATTGCGAGTAGGATTTAATACTGAGCAAACCTAGGGATGGGGGCTTACCTTCCAGTTAGGACTGGGTCCTTAGTAGAAGTTCATAAGTTCCAGAACTACGTAGCCAGCTTAGAATTATGAGATGTCACCTGCTAGTTTAGGACTGGCCCTCTCTTAGGGGTCACTCGCCAATTTAAGACTGACTCCCTAGTCCTTCAAGACTCATAATTAGTGGATACATACAACCAGTGTTAGTACTCATGGTACATACTGACACCCTTCTAACTGGGGTTACAGGTTGAACCCCAATTATCTCAGATTTGGGCATGTCGGTTACATGACACCTCCCACAGTCTCAGTATAGTATTCAGTGTATTTTAGCTCAGGTTTTCTTGACCAAGTGTACAGATTTTTAGTTATTCAGTTATACAACTTTCAGTCTTTCAGATTATAGATATCTCAGAAATATGTTTATGCTTGGTCGTGCATTCTCAGATATTTCATGTTCAAGTTTCTCATGTTCAGTATCTAAACATGATCCTCAATTCAGTTTTACAGCCTGTTTAGCTTAACGTGAGATTTATATGAGTATTCATCTTTTACTGCTTCCCAGCTCCAGTTCTATTTATTTTACAAAAGTAAAGATTTTAAGAAACTAAGTTTAGTGATTCACCAGCTTATCAGATTATGTTTGATACTCATTATGCTTCAACTTTTAGTTTATTTCAGTCTCTTGGTGAGTCCATTTGCATTTAGCATGCATGTTTTAATATTATGTATGAAATTAGTTTTACTTATTGCATTCACCTCCACTTACTCAGTACATTCCTGAAGTACTGATCCACATACATGTCTATGTTCTATATTGTCACATAATCTAGGTACCAGTTGTAGCCTTCATGTCATAATCAGATAGTTTGCAGCTTCCAGGTAGTAGATGATAAGTTCTCTTATTTTGGGGACTCTAGTCAGATGTTGTTCATGTACTTTGTTCTATTATTCATATGTATTGATTAGTGGTAGTTGGAGGCATGTCCTAACTATCTATTGTCAGTATAGTATAGGCTTCATAGATGGTCAGATAGATTCATGAAATGTAAATTCTAGTTCTCTCTTTTGTTTTATCAGGTTGTAAACTATATTAGTATTTTATTTATCCAGATTATGTCATGATTATGTTTCCACACATCAAATTTAGCTATTTTATATATTCCAAATTAGTCTCTCAAGTATCAAGCCAGTTCATGGGATAGCTTGGGATCAGTTGTTGTTCTAAGCGCTGTGTTATGACTAGGGTGTAGTCTTAGGTCATGATAAGTAGTCAGGTCAGTAACGATAAAATTGCAGAAATTACAGGTGGTACTGAGATGAACATGGTTAACCAATCCCTTATAAAATGTCTTACAAAAATAAGAGGTAAACTAGGTACCTTTGTCTGAAATAATGGTCAAAGTGATTCCATGCAGTTTCATTAACTCCATAAGATAAAGTCTAACATAATCTTTGACTGGGTCTGAAGTATTAACTAGAAATAAATGAGTTGAATTAGTCATTCGGTCCATAATAACCCAAATGGAATCATGCTACTGATGAGTATAAGGCAACCCTATAATGACGTCTATATTCACCACTTCCCACTTCAAAGTGGGGAAGCTAAATTACTGATGTGTACCGCTAGGTCTCTGGTGCTCAACCATAACCTGCTGATAATTTGGACACTTTATCATAAATCCTGCAATATCTTTCTTCATACCATTTCACCAATAAATTTCCTGCAAATTGCAGTACATCTTTGTGGCTCCTGGATGAATAAAATATAATTCTACTAATATTCGCTACCTCAAATCATCTACATTTGGTACACATGAACTTCCCTGACAATGAAGCACACCATCTCTTCTTTGGGAGAAAACCTCAACCTTCTGATCTCGAACTGACTCCTTTAACTGAGACAAAATAGGATCACTATCTTTCTTTTCCTTTACCTCAACTACCAATGAAGATTCTGAATCGTCCTTAACCCAAATACTACCTTTGGCTGGATCAACCAACCCAAATCACAATCTAGCAAGATGATGAACTTTACAAACTAACTCCTTCTTATCATTCTTAATGTGGGCAACACTTTCCATAGACAATCTTCTAAAAGCATCGATCACCATATTGGCCTTGCTCGAGTGATACATGACACTTATGTCATCGTTCTTCAATAACTCTAGCCACCTTCTCTAATGAAGATTTAGATTTTTCTGTCTGAAAATATGCTAAAGACTCTTGTGATCTGTGAACACATCAACACAAATCCCATAAAGATAATGTCTCTAAATATTTAAGGCAAAAACAACTGATGCCAACTCAAGATCATGTGTTGGGTAGTTCTTCTTATGAGGTTGAGCTGTCTAGAGGAATATGCTATAACTTTTCCCTATTGCATTAACACACAACCAAGACCAACTCTAGAAGCATAGTAATATACCACAAAACTATCTTAACCCTCTGATAAAGTCACAATTAGGGTGGAGGTAAGTCGAGTATTCAATTCTTAAAAACTCTTATCACAAGAATCTAACCGCTAGAATTAGACCTTCTTCTGGGTCAGCCTAGACGTTGGAGAAATAATAGAAGAAAACCCTTTAACAAATTGTCTGTAGTAACTAATTAAACCTAAGAAACTTATGGGTCAAGGACAGTTCCTTACTGCTTTGGTCTTTTAAGGATCAACTCAAATGACCTCACAGAAAATACAAGGGAAAGCTACCAATTTTAGCCAAAATTCACACTTGTTGAACTTAGCAAATCACTGATGATATTTGAGAGTCTATAAAATATTCCTCAAATACCCTACATGATCACCCTTACTAAAGAAATAGCCAAGAATATCATCTATGAAGACTATTATGAACATGTCTAAGTACTGCTTTAACACCTTGTTCATCAAGTCCATACAAGCTACAGGAGCATTTGTTAGTCCAAAAGACATAACTACCAATTCAAAGTGACTATATCGAGTTCTAAAGGTTGTCTTTGAAATATCACATTCTCTGACTCTGAGTTGACGATAGCTAGATCTGAGATCTATCTTAGAGAAATAATGTACACCCTAAAGTTGGTCGAACAAGTCATTAATCCCAATGATGGGATAGTTATTCTTAATGGTGACTTTTTGCAACTATCGGTAGTCGATGCACATTCTGAGAGAACCATCTTCTTGCATCTGAAAGAACTGGAGTACCCCATGGAGAGACACTAGGCTTAATAAAACCCTTATCAAGGAGATGTTTTAATTGTCCTTTCAATTTCTTAAACATGGATGGAGCCATCCTATATGGTGGAACTAAAATAGGTTAGGTATTTGGATGACGGTCAATTCTGAAGTCAATTTCCCTCTCGGGAAGAACTCTAGGTAGATCTTCAAGAAACACTTTTAGAAATTCACTTACTACTAGAACTGACTCAAGACTTGGAATTTCAGACCTTGAGTCTGACTCAAGCAAGATGATAAAGGCACCCCTTGTAATTTATTTTCCTCATGTTAAGGAAAGTGACAAACCGACCTATAGGCACTGAGGTACTACCTCTCCATTCTAAGACTAGCTCATTTGGGAATTAAAATTAGACTACTCTATTTCTACAATCAACTAAGTAATAAGAATAGAGCCAATCCATGCCAAAAATAACATCAAAATCAGTCATTTCTAACTCTACAAGGTCGACTAAAGTGACTTTATGGGTCATTATGACTAGGCAATTTTTGTATATTGGTTTGTCTATGACTAAATTACCAACTAGAGTAGAAATTGAAAGGGCTATTCTAGGATTTTGGGATTAACGCAAAAAATCTACTACTCTATATAGAGTCATGAGGAAAAGTGTGGTTTTGGGATCTGATAATGCATATACATAAAGGTGAAAGATTTGTAACATACCAGTAACCAAATCAGGAGAACCCTCCTAATCCTATCAAGTTTGAAAGAAATAAACCCTAATTTGACATTGTCCACAAATAGCACTAGAGGTGGCACCCTACTGAGTCGGGCAACTTGCTGAAATGGATGAAGAGTTAGTCTGACTTTTCCATCGGTCATTCTACCTTTATGCGTAACTAGAGAACACTCTGTTACTCTATGGCTTGTCCTACCACACCCAAAATAAACATCACTACCTTTCATACACTCCCTCTTATGGTTCCTACCACATCTCTTCTAGACTGGGTTGGTTCAACTACTATTCATGCTTCCCTGGGACTTAGATCCAGGTATCCTATTATGAGTATCCTATTTGAACTTAGGCATTAGGGCACAAGCAGATGATGGGGATGGGGTTGAATATCTCTAGTGGAATTGGGAACAATTTCCACCATCTTACCTCTACTAAGAGGAAGTAAAGCTACCTTTCCTGGCTCTCTAATTTTTCCTTTCCTTCTCCTTGAGTTTCTCTTCCTTAATCTGCTGAGAATGAACCATCAATATAGAGAGGTCTATATCCTTAATCAATATGCCATTCTACACTTCTTATCAACATCCTAAAAAATACTAGATACAACCTTCCTTATTCGATCCCTTGAATTTACCATCATATTTGAAGCATACCTCACCAATTGAGTAAACTTGAGTGAATACCAAATAACACTCGTGTTTCCCTACTTCAAGTTAATAAACTTTTGCACTTTAACTTTTCTTAAATCAAGAGGTAAGTAACCAATCCAGAAAAGTGGTGGCAAACTCATCCCACTTTACAGGCCATGCATCGATACCTCTATCCTCCTTTCTCTACTTAACCAAGGTGTGAGACACCCTTTTCAATTGGTAAGTAGCTAAGTTATCACTTTCACTCGAGGTGGCACCTAGATATTAGTCACCTTTTCCACACTATCCAAAAATTCTTGGGGATCCTCCTCAGGCTTGGATCCAAAGAAAACTGAGGGATTCATCTGAGTGAAGTCCCAAATTCTACTTGTTGCCGTATTTGTTGTTGGGTTGGCTGGTGCATCAACTTGTTGATTATTATGAGTAGCCAAAGATTCGGCCAATGCTGTGTAAGCAACCCTGAATTCAGCATGAGAGACCTGCTCATTCTGAGGGTCTTCAAAAATAGGCGGTGGTGCTGGCTAGTACCTATTTCTTCTTCCATTAACCCTTTTGTTAGACATTTGATATAAAAAAGTAGAAGATGAGTTAAAAGAAGAAGTTTAATAGAGATTATACTCCATCGTACGACATGAATAATGAAAAAAGTCAGACTTTCCTAAAACATTTCATAGCCTATGGTCCATAAGTGTGGCACGCTTCACACCCATGAACAAGACTCTACTCAACGTAGATCTTAGACACCCTAGACACTTCAAACCTTAGGATATAATACCAAGTTTATCGTGAATCGAGACATCCCCTAGTCATAATAACACGATGCTTAGAGTCACAAGTAACCCCAATCTAACCCATGGCCTGGCAAACACTACGAATCCTGAAAGATATTAATAAAATTTTGGAAAAAAACTGAACTGAAATCAACAACTGATAAAATAGTCATAATGAAATATGGAATATCAACTAAATCTAGAAATAAGAGTGACTAACTAAAACCATACTTAAAATCTAAACATAAGTCTGACTATTTAAAAGCCTTTATATCCTGATGAGCTGTTGGGACATGTCCCCAGCTAACTCTTACTAGCTGAAATAAATGAAAATACTAAAAATAAACAAATAAAGACTAGTCCTCGACTAACGAAGACTCACCGAGGCTGTAGATGAGTGGAACAAAAACATGGTAAATGCGGTCTGGGTACTGAGTATTAGAACTATATTTGATATGATATAATGAAAAGAAGTATGGAATCAGTACATTGAATGTACTGAGTATGTAGGATGCAAAGCTAACTGACATAAATTAAACATGGATGCATATAAACATAAAAACTTGAGTGCAATACCGAGCATAATAACATGTATTGAATAAGTTGTATATCTAGAAGCAAGGTCATGCAATGTCTGAAGATAAAACATATATGAACTAAATTATAAACTAAGGACTGCGGGATCTAACTAAAACCGACATACCTCAATCTGAGCAAAACCAGGGTCCAACTGATAACCCCAGTTGGAAAGGTGTCAGTACTTTGCCAAAGGTACCAACATAGTTGGCATAGATCCACTAAAATGATGTCTCGAAGGACTAGGTTGTCAAGCCTAAACTGACCTGTGACCCCTTATAACCTATGGTGGCACTGTAGTTCTAGAACTTAAGGATTGCTACTAACGATCTCAAGTCTAACTAATAGGTGAGCTATCATTCCGGCATTCACTCGATGCTAAGTTACCACTCCCAGCTGAATGACTCTAAAATATAAACTGATATATAAATTGATAAATGATATACTGAAGTCATCGTATTCTGTTCATAACAATGCATGTATAAATCTAAAGTATTTAGTAACATGTAAACTGATAGATATAACTGAATTCCTAGGTATCGGGTGTTCATAACCTACTAGCTCTACACATGATGACATTTACTAATATTAAGAGAAAATTCACAATTTAAGCCTATAAACTCAAAAACATATTATGATAAGGAAATTCATAGTCTTAAACATGGAAGATTTGATTTCAATTGGGAAAACACGTATTCATGGTTTTATTTCATCATAAACTAAAGAGTTTGAAGAAAACTCATATTTGACCTGGAACCCAACTTGAGGGGAAAATATACTTGATAATTGGGTTATTTTTGGGACTCAATGAGTGGAGGAACTAATTGATGAAATTCCATATACCTGAAAGTGAATTCCTTTGGGAATGGCTTAGAACTTGTGCTTGAACTTAGAGAACCCCAGTCTGCTTTGGAGAAGAACAAAATTGCTTATTTTTAGCTAAGCGTAATAATTTTGGAGTTTATGAAGCATTAGGGTAACATAATCCTTCAATAACTGATATTGAAGTGCCCAAATAATATGACTTTGTGGTTAAAAGGGTCGCAAAATACCAAAAAGCCCTTCTTAAAATCATTCAGGAATTTATGGTTCTAGTCACCACTACTCACATCATAACTCATTATGACTGATCATGAGTCATGTATGAATCTCGACCTGAGGTTCCGTGGTCTGAGCCCTTTTTGTTGTGATCACAACTCCCCCTCCTAATGACTTATTAGATCTGATCACGAGTCATTAGGAGTTTGTCGTATGAGACTCAATTTCTAGATTTCTTTCTATTATGGTAATGAGTACACCTAATAAATCATTGTCACTGATCATGAGTCGTTAGGTAGAGTTATTATCCCCAGGTTGAAATCTGATGGGGCACACTATTGTGACAACGACTTTCTCATAATTACTAAGTCGTCATCACTGGTAAGTTGACAGTCCTGCAAGAAATTTTCACAACTTTTCCCCGTAATATCAGATTAAGGCGAGACTTGTGGCATTGAAAAGCTAATTTAATTTTCTATCCTTTGATTGTTCGAGCGATTAAAAGCTTACGGTATTAAAATATCTCCCCTTTAGGGTAACTCATCCTTGAATGAAACTTACTAAGCTAAGAGCCTAGGGAAAATCTTGGATCTTGCACTAAATACTTAAGAACTGAATCATGAACCGATATCTGAACTCATGACTGATGCATGATCTAAACTGAGCCCGTGAATACCACTATGACATGAAGATGGCTGGATAACTGAGATAGAAATGAAAAAATTAATTAATTAAGAAAATTATTACCTCATGCTACTGGGTTTTAAGCAAAAATGTGGGGGTACTTTTTCATCATATCCTCCTCCTCTATTTCCCATGTAACTCTATCAACTGTCTGATTTCTCCAAAGAACCTTTACTAAAATGACCTCTTTATTCCCCAGCCCACAAATCTAAAGATAAAGGATCTCAACTGGATTTCTTCATAAGATAGGTTATTTTCCATACCAACCCTTTTTATAGGTATTACTGATGCTGGGTCTCCAATGCATTTCATCAACAAGGAGATAAGGAACACTGGGTGTACTAATGCTAACTTTGTAGGCAACTCCAACTCATAGGCTACCTTCTTATAAAATCTTAAAATCTTATAGCAACCAACATAGCACGGACTAAGCTTTCCTTTCTTACCAAATCACTTCACCCCTTTCATGGGTGAAATCTTTAAGTAGAAATAATCGCCAATATCAAACTTAATCTCCCTTCTCCTCACATTTGTATTGTATTTCTGATGACTTTGGGCCATTTTCACCCCTTTTCTAATGAGAAGAACTTTTTCCATTACCTCATAGTGTAAATCTGTCCCTATCAATGTAACTTCACTAATCTCAAACCAACCAATATGAGATCTACTCCTCCTACCATAAAGACACCACTGTAGTCTTCTTTTTTCATTTTTTCCTCACCATTTTTGAACCTTCAAAAAAAATAAGATATACTCCTCCTACCATAAAGACACCACTGTAGTCTTCTTTTTTTATTTTTTCCTCACCATTTTTGAACCTTCAAAAAAAATAATTTACACCTTTATCGTCCCTTCATTGTAACCAATGAGTTTGGCCGGTGAACTATGTTGCAAACTCTAGTGTCAAAATGTATGTTAGCCATCACATTTTTCTTTGTCTTTCTCTATCTCATCACCTCTAAATTAGACCCCAAAACCTCTATTTTTCGATATCCACCAAAATCCAATGATTAGTTTTACTATTCACCTCCAACAATTTTGTGCACCATAATTGAATTCAATATCATTGTCAAACTACCATAATCCAATTTTAATATTCAGCACAAAATCATGATGCCATCATTAACTTCACCATTTTTAACTTGACCCAATATCAATTTTGAGAAGAAATATGTATAATCTAAAATAGAAAATAAAAACTAAATACACAATAAATAAAAAGAATCATAATTGAGTAAAATCCAAAAAAATAAAAAAAGTGGGGTTGGTTGAAATTGTTTTTGAGATTTAGTGAAGATATAAATATTTTCTTGTCTTTCACGAAAAATAGTTGTTGATCAATGAAAAAATTATATATAATTGCTAAAGCTTTAAGATAAATAGTTATTAATCATTGAAGAAAAAAAAATAAGTTGGAGTAGAAGGTTCGGAGTGGGGGTGAGGGAAGGAGGAGGGATTTGTGTAAAAAAAAAATTAAAAATGTCACTTATTATTATTTTTAAAAAATTAAAATTCCACACGTATTAAACATCATTGGAGTGTGTAATGCACTCTCCTTATTTGTGTCACTAATTTTCAAAAAAGTGTCAAAATGAAACACTTCAACACTAGTTTAGGTGTTTAAAATAAACACAATCCACTTAAGGTGCTAAAGTAATAGATTGTCCCAAGTTGAGGTGTCTGTTGATATGTTTGACCTTCTATAAAATTATTAATAAATTTATAAGCTAATTTTTTGTCAAATTATTTTTGGGATTGAAAACGAATGAGGGTACATTCTCATCTATAAACTAGATATTGATAGCCCGTACAAGTACCGACCAAACAAATACTTTTTTTAGTTCATTTTAAATATTTGCTCTTATGTTTTTATAATACATCAATAAAATGTCTTTATATTTCTTTTCTAATATTTACTTTCATTTTCCACAAGACTAATTACAATTATAAGATTAAAAAAAATACTTTGATATATTTTATATATTTTTAATGGGAGGGTGAATTAAAAAGAACATTTGAGAATGAAAATAAAGAAAATAGAACACAACTCTTAAGAATGTACTAGAAGAGACTCTTTTTAATTAGTATGACACACTTTCAAATATCATTATTTTTATTTATTTACACAAACTTTCCACTACTTTTTCCCTTCTCCCACCTTCACTCTCTCTACCCCCTCCCTCCTCCACCCTAACTTCAAACAACTAGTAGATGTTTAAATAATTTTCAATTGTTTAAATAATATCTTTCATTTGCTTAAACAACTCATGATTATTTAAACAATATTCCCCTCCTTTCTCTAAATCATCTTTTCTCCTTCACATTATCATTACTTCTAAAAAACTGATAAATGTTTAAACAAACCATGATTGTTTAACAATATCTTTCATTTTCTTAAACAACTCTGAATTGTTTAAATATATTTCAGTTGCTTAAACAACTTTTGATTGTTTTTGTTGACTACAACTTTTTTCACCCAGTATTTTTTGAAAATTTTTACAAATAGATTTGAAAAAGTAGAAGAAGAAGAATGAAACACCGAAGAATGTGGCCTTGCAAAAATTTTTGGTTTTAAGCATGATTGACCAAGGTATTATTGGACAAGCCACTCGTATCCTTGGTCACGACTCGTATCTACTTTGCCCTCCCCTTTTGTACCTTGATCAGTCCATGAGGTTATAATACTATTTCCTATACGAGATGACCCCACCTTGGTCGTAACCAATGCATATGAGTCTTATACTACTCAACCATATAGAGGGGAGTCTCAAACCAAGTGGACTATTTTTGTAATGAGCAAAGCTTACGAGTTAGGGGTGAGTCATAACCTTTGGATATGACTCAAGGCTGCCCACTTGTACCCACAATAGTATGGTTGACCTAGGATAAGACTAGGGTACAAGTTAGGGTACCACTCATACCCTAGGGTACAATTTCTAAAAGAGTCATATGGGGGAGTCGTACCCCTAAATGAGGTAACGTTTCAAATTTTAACGAAGGGCCTTGTGGTAATTTCCCTTGCCTAAAACTCTAATTCCTCACACTATATAAGGCATTTTATCCTCCTAATCCCTTATTTTTACAAGACTCAAACACGCCAAAACACTCTAATAGCTTCTTATAGCAAGATTGGAGGCTAGGGTTTGGAAAGAGCTCATCTAGTGGCAAGAAAGAGCCAAGATTGTTGGTTTGTCATCTTGTTTGAGGCACACATCTCCTCCCCTCTTTAAATATATCTATTCCCATGTATTTTACACTTGGATTAGTATGTGTACATGGTGGTTTTTAAATTAAATGAAAAGGATTTTGTTGCCTAATGATATATGATGGTGAATCTTGCTTAGACTTAGGTTTATATGTGATATTGATGATGAACTACATGTTTGGATTCTGCTTGAATATGTTTTAATATGAGAGTCTTGAGTAACCCTAATCTTGATAACTTCTAGGATGATAGTGGCCTTGTTAAATGTATATACATAAGGTGTTTATGAAAATGTCTAAGTGAATTATCTAGTCTTATATTTGTGATGTTTGAAACTAGGAAAATGGCATAATAAGAAAGAATGATTGATGAATGATATTGTAAAGGTATTATGAACCATGTCTTGTAAAATTGATGATATTGTTAGATTAATAACTAATAAGGGGTTGAATCCCCTAAACATGAAGATAAACTTGATGTGTGTGTTGAGCCTAAATATGGTGAGAATGTGGTGTAAGATTTCTAATGACATATGAATAATTATATTAGTCTTGATGAACATAAATGTACTTAATGATGAGTGGAACTAAGGTATTTAGTCTATTGAAGTGATTCGTGGTTAAATGGTATTGTGAAGGTAAAATATGTGTCTATAAAATTGGTCCAGTGAATGTGAACGAGTCATGATAATGATAGATGAATGTGAATACTTGTAAATGGTTGATAAAGACCATATTGGTCATGTATTGATTCACAATGATTGTAAATTCTTGGTGAATGGTTGATAAGAACCTTGTTAATCATGTAATGGATTAGTTTATGACTTTAAATGAGGTGATGGCCCTATAAGTATGAATGGTTGATAATTTGTAATTTGTTGATGTTACTTCCCATGTAATTTGTTAAACTATGTCAATGTTGGTTTGATGTCTAATAAAAGAGGTTTAATTCCCTAAGTTTAAACTTGAAATTATGTGTGGAACTAAAGTGTGGCATAAAAATGTTAATGAAGAATGAATGACTTAGTAAGGGTCTTGATGACCTCGATTGAATTTGATGATGAAATGTGTTAAGGAATTAGCCTATTAAAATGGTTGATCAATGAAGGCTCCCATGAAGACCATGTGGTCATGTATTGTGTTGAATTGGCTAAATGAGCTAGAGTCCTTTACTGTGAAATGAATTGGATGAATGTAAAT
Source organism: Capsicum annuum (assembly GCF_002878395.1). Lineage (NCBI taxonomy): Eukaryota > Viridiplantae > Streptophyta > Magnoliopsida > Solanales > Solanaceae > Capsicum > Capsicum annuum. The sequence continues at coordinate 139,882,693 of NC_061114.1, read as the reverse complement.
GCATGAAATAATGGGTCAAGATTTTAAATGGAGACTAATTAGGACAGGCGATTCGAGTTCCTCGTCTAATGACATAACTAGTGATTCAAGTTCCTAGTCCTATGAAATGACAGGCGATTTGAGTTCCTCGTCTAATACTTGATCAGTGATTCAAGTTCCTAGACCGGTGATTTGACTAGTGATTTGAGTTCCTAGCCTGAAGAGATCTCTTGAGGTTAAAATACCTCATCAAATGAAACAACTAGTGATTTGAGTTCCTAGACGAAACGACTAGCAATTTGAGTTCCTAATCCAATAAAATGACAAGTGATTCAAGTTCCTTGTATAATAAATTGACTAGTGATTCGATTTCATAGTCTGATGAGATGGCTAGTGATTCGAGTTTAGTCCAAAGAGATGGCTTGTGGCCTGAGTTCCCCCCGCCTAATGAAATTGGTTAACTTGGTTGACTCGATCAAAGATAGTGTGCTAGTTGATTCGGTTTAGGGTTTGGACCCCTTTGACTAACGAAGAAGTTTAAGGTTATAAAATTGGTAAGGTGGAAGATTTGAAGTTCTTGATTGACTGAATGAATTAGGATATATGCTAAGTCTTGATTTTCCTTTGGAAGCATAATATGAACATGTTGTGTATGTCTACGTTTATGAGTATGTTTTTAAGAATGTGACAAAAGTTCTATGCCTAATAAGAACGATTGAACCTAAGTGTGGAATATTAGAGTCCTCCACTTTATGTCTCATGATTGAAGAGTTCGAGAATGTTCAAAGTCTTGATATATTGTGGGCATATGATATGTATCTGTATGTAAGAATAAGTGTATTAATGTGATTGAATATGATATATCGACTTGTTGTTGAAGTATGATGTTATTTTATCCTTATGCTAGTGCACCAACCGCTAACTGGCTTCAGATGCTATGTCCTCACACAACATAGGGGACAAATCATCTTTTTCTTCTTCTACGCAGTGAATAGGTGTTTGAGCGAATTCGTGCATTGAACTTGAAATGGTGAGCTCCATACTCGGAAAGACCTACCTCTCATAGTCACGTTACTCCATGTCATATACTTGTATAGATTTAGTACTTGGCTTTTGTTGGGTGCTTGTCCCGACATATTATTGACTTCAATTCGTTAGAGGTTTTGTGGATGACTGTGGACTTGGGTATTTTTGGTAGACCATTCGCATTAATGAAATGTTAGTTATTGTCTAAATACTATCTATTAGCCTTATATTTCCGCTATCTTATTATAAGGCCAGGATTCACTCGACCCTTGTGGCTATTGTGATGATGATTAGGTTGGGTTAATGTGGCAGCCTCTGATTCATATGGGCTTGAGGTGCCCATACGACATGTCCCAGTTTTGGGGAGTGTCAAAGAAAACACACAAATGAAAAGATGAAAATTCTAGATGAAGATAAAGAAAAAAACCCAGAAGAAAAATATGACAAGAAGATAATGTAGAGAAAAACACGCAGAAAAAAATGGAAAATATGAAAATGAGGGAAACGATGAAGAAGGGGGAAGGAAAAAAGAAAAAAAAAAGAAACAAGAAGATGACGAAAAAGTGAAAGGCAGAAGGACGAAATTAAATGTTTGAAATTTTAAATATGAACGAAATAATTTTTAAAATTGTAATACTTGTTCCAATGTTTTACAAATTATAATTAGCTCTTAAATTCAGTTAATTGACTTTTACTAGATGTGTGTCCCTTTTAATTTATTGAACTCTCAAGTGTTCATTTTAGCTCATTTTTTATTTTTCACTTACAACCACAAGAATATGAAATTTTCTTACTTTTAAAATTTTGTTTCAATTCAGAATAATACAAAAAAATGATTTGATTGTCTGTTTTATGAAAACAAATGACTTGATTGTTTGTTTTTATATTTTTTGTGTAAAGTCATGCTAAATATATTCTTATCATTTTAATTTTATTGTCTGTTTTGTTATTTGATATGAACTTTAAGAAAGTAAAAGAAAAATACTTTAATCTTATAAAAAAATATTGAAATTCTGTATATACTTATCTGTTGATTAAATAATGCAACACATGATTAATTTAATTATCTTATTGTCACGATCCGAGACTATCATCTAGTAGTAACATGGTGCTTAGAGTCACAAGTAACATGGCCTGGCATGACTCTAAGAACACTGAAAATAACTGATGCAAAAATAATAAATCTGAATAACAAGTTGGCAAATAATCCCTAAGTGAAAAATATCTGAACAACCCATAAAGTTGGAAAACATAATCTATCTAACTGTTTGAAACCCTCTACATAAGATGAGCTGTTGGGACAAAACCCCAGCTAACTCAATCTATATGAAAACTATAATAATAATAATAATAAAGGAAATATTGATACTGATTCTCGAATGATGAGGACACACCAACATATAGTTGCTGATATGGTGAGGGATCGTACTAGGGTCTGGATATTGAGCCTTCAAACCTATGTTATGAGAAAATATAACATAAAGAGAAGTATGTAGAAAATAGTTTGAATGTATTGAGCATGTGATATATGCACCACACTATGTAAGCTAAGAATTTTGAAAATAACACGAGGAGATGACTATGAACTAAAAATAGTGAACTGTTGCAATAACCCGATAATAATCATGAAGCAAAACATGTACTAAAATAGCTGATTATAAAGTCGTGTGAGGTTTGAAACTAATTTTGGGAGCTACTATTAAGCAGCATATCCCATATGAGCTAAATAGAGCCCAAATAGTAACCCATTTGGATGGGTTTTTAGTACCTTTTCAAGGGTATGAACACTAGCTGATATGGATTCACTAATCTTACGTCCAAAGATCTATAATGCTAACCTATGATTAAAACATAGTTTTGAGATGGGTTATCTGAACCCATGTCCTCTTAGTGCTAAGTACCACTCCCAAATTTATATAAACTAATATACTGCAATACTCAACAATATTGATATTGAAAGGCATATGTTTTATCTGAAAACACCCTAAACTATGAGAGCTAAAAGAATGAGTATTAACTAACAATGCATGATAACCTAGGTCATCGAGTATTCATAACCCACCATCTTAGAAAAATGTAACTATTATGACAATTTTATAATCTAAGTGAATTTATAGAATTTAACAGCTCAAGTCCAAAATCATTGATTTCACATTATACTTAGGGTTTTTGATTATGAACATGTACTAACACAGAAATTCATGGTAAAACATAGATTACAACTCAATGATACCAAGGGACTAGATACTAAGGAAACAACAACCATGAACCTTAAATTTTTAAGAAAGAACTGAACTAAGGAATTGGGTTAACTTTGGGACTCAATGAGTGAAAGAAAACTCATTGATGAAATCCCACATGAAGAAGATAAGCCCTATCTTTACCTTGGGTAAAGAAATTGCCTCCTTTCTTTGTGTTTAAACTAATTGGCGAATATTTTCTGAGTAATGAGAACTTAGGGCAATATTAACTTTTAATAATCAAACCCTAAGTACCGATGTAGTTTGTGTGTTAAAACGGTAGTAAGAGACTAATATGTCCTTTTAAATTCATCACTAAAAATCTATTGGAAGAGAAGTACGGGACCTTCCCAATATGGTGGGACCAACCTATAATTATGGGTGGTGTTCGTGGTTGGGATCTGGATGTGAGGTCTCTAAACATGATTAGATGAGCTTTCGTATAGTTATTGGTACTACCTATTATCGTACCGTGGTTCATAGGTAGAAGGTTCCAACCAGTTCAACTTTAAGAGTCAAGATCATATTTAAGATTATGGTTTTAAACACGATCATGGTTCTCTCTCGTGGTTAGAAAGTATACTTGTTAAGTTTTAGGCCATAAAATTTTACAGCTAGAGAAGATTAAGAAGAACTAGATGTGTTTGAAAGATAATCCAAATATCAATCATTTGGTGGGTCTTCAGATTAAAAATACTTTAGAATCTAGAAGTTATGCTTGTTTGAAGCTGACTATAGCAAGATACTTCTCAAGAAATCAATCGGTAAGGAAGACTTTTGACTTGGAAAATAGCTAGGAGTTACTTGTGGCTTTAATACATGTCTAAATCACTTCCCATACCACCAAAAATGATGTTGGATTTTAAATGTACTTGAAGAACGGGTCTAATATTAACTTGAATTTTTGGAGTGTTACAATATCTCCCCTTAGGGGTTATTCATCCCCAAATGAAAATTGACTTAGCTGAGAGATTTGGAGAAGGGGCTCGAATTTTCATATTTTCTTTACCACTTATCTTGATATTATTGGATTCCTTTTACACTATCCGTACCTAAAATTCCCACATTGAGTTTCTAAGAGCTGAACACTGACATGATAACTGAGTTAGCAACTAAATAATAGACTGAACTGAATGCATGTTATAATATGAGAATAATTAGGTGATATAAAATAGAAAAATTGATTAATTAAGGGGAAACTATTAGCTCAAGCTGGGACTAAGTTTGAATGGAAAAGGTGGGGGTACTAGGTCATCATATCTATCTCTACTTTTGAAGTAGCTACCTCAATCGACTGATTCTACCAAAGAACTTTTACCAAAGCAACCTCCTTATTTCTCAATCTACAAACCCAACAGTTAAGGATCTCAATAAAATTTTTTTCATAAAATAGACTATCTTTCATACCCATACTCTCTAAAGTAACAATCGATGCGGGATCACCAACGTATTTCTTTAACAAGAAAACATGGAATATGCACTGATGCTAATTCTTTAAGCTTATCTAACTCATAGACTACAGTGCCAAAATCACCTATAATCTCATAAGGAGCAATATAGTGGGGGCGGAGCTTTCCAATCTTACCAAATCTCTTCACTCCTTTCACGGTTGAAACTTTCATGCAGACAAAATCACCAATAGCTCAAGCTCTCTTTTTTTACATTTGCATAGGATTTATGATGACTCTGAGATATTTTTTCCTTTCTCTAATCAGCTGAACTTTCTTCGTAGCCTCATGAACTTACTATGGCCCTATCAATGTAGCTTCACCAACTTTAAATTGATACAATCTCGGTGTGCTCAAAAGCCCTTACTAGAAGCCAAGATCGAGAACTTTAAGTACTCCAAGGAGTTTCATAAAGTTAGAGGTACTTGAAGACATCTTGTTACCATCAAAAAAGAGATATGTGTTGGTGATCACATATAATATGGATCAAAAGGCCTTGGAGGTGTGAAAAGAGTGCGAGATGGAGTTAAAAAGTCTATTGGAAGGACCTACAATCTTACTTGTGCCCACAGGTGAGCCTCATGTATGCATAAATAAAAATAGTGGCATTGTGGCCATGGCCTGCGTGAGTAGGTGGCCCAAATTGGCTGAGTAGTCCTTTTAAGTAAAAATGGATCACTTTTGGCCCAAGTTTGTAATAATTATACTAAGCATATAAATACCCAAACCATGCTTTATTTTATTTAGTTTTTACTTGATTTTTGATGAACACTTCACTACTGAAAGAGTTTGATGAACTTTTGTTAAACTTTAGCTTAGAAATGAGTGATTTAGAGAAAAATCAATTCCTCTTGGTCACCGTAGGGATTAGGTGTTAGTTAGTTGTAATTGAAGGTATTAGGGTTTAATATATCCTTTTGTTCTTGGTTTCTTATTCTTTTAGTGTCTAATTTTCATCTATCTTGATTCTATCTTTACTTTATGTATTCGATTTCTAATTTCTGCAGTCTTGATCTTTATTATTTGGTATCATAGCAAGGTTTAGATTCATCCATATGAATGTAGTCCTGTGATAGATTTCTTGACAAGTCAATAAAAATGAGTCCAAGCATTTAGTCCTATAAATCCCAAAAAGAGTTTTTATATTTTTCAGTCTTATTTATAGTTTCTATACTAAATTTAGTTTCTTCTAGTATTTTGAGTCAAAATCTTGAGCTCGAAGCTTGGTTTGGTAGGATTTAAAGAACATTATTGTTCTTGATCTTGACAAAAAGAACAACAACAACTATAATATACCCAATATATTCCCATAAAGTGGGGTAGAAGAGGTAAGAGGGTAAAGTATATATAGTCCATACCAGTACCCCATACAAAGTATAGAGGTTATTTCTGACAGACTCTCGACTCAAGACAGATAATAGTATAACAAATAAAAAACATAAAAGCAAACAACAAAAACTGATATCACACTGCTAGTTAATAAAGGAAACAAGACATCCATAAGGTAATACAATAAACTAACTATACAAAATTATAGACATCACAAAAACACCACTAACAAAAGCACGAGTTAAAAGTAGATAGAGATACTATTGAGGAGGCATATTCAACTACCACGTAAGAGCATGAGTTAAAAGTAGATAGAGATACTGTAATCAAGATAAATCATGAAACAAAGAGATGATTTCCTAAAATGACTCGTAGCCCCTTGCTCATAAATGTAGCATGCTTGACACCCATTATCAAGACTCAACGTAACACGGCTTGTCTGACTCCCTAGGAATCTTATAACATTAGGCTATGATACCAAGTTTGTAACACCCCAAAAATAGGGAAGTATAGATATATATAATCAAGAAAAAATACAAAATTCTGTATGAGCTAAGCTAAAGCTTTCTGAATATAATATCTGAAAAAACTAAACTTAAGAGTCTGATTAATCAATACTGAACATCTGAATCATGTCTAGCAAACTGATAAGCCTCTACTACTAATGCTAGAGATTCATTGGGACAAACCCCCAACTGACTTAAAATATCTAAAAATACTGAATCATCTATACTAATGAGCTGAAAAACTGAATGACTAAGTCCCCGAACTATGAGGACTCACCAACTATCGAGATATAGATGAAGATGCTCGAAATCACTCATGCTACTGAAAATAAGCACCTGGACCTACATTATGAGACAATTTAGCATATTGATGTATATATGGATCAATACTTCTAGATTGTATTGAGTATATGGGGGTGAAAACACAAGTAAATCAATATCTTAATATTATTATAAATTTGTAAAAGAATGCATGCTAAACATAGATGACTCACATAAGCTGGAATATCTAAAAACTAAAAATCATAATCGTGACTAGCAAAACATGTTGCGTAGATCTAGTTAGTCATAACATTTAGTTTCTAAAAGTTGTACTTATATTCTATCTTTAAATCATGTTGTCTAAGTGTGAAAGAACTCACTTTTATATCTAAAATCTATAAGTTGACATATGTAACTAATGCCTCATATAAAGCAATATCTGAATAAAATTTGTGAGCCTTTACACTTAGTTTCAAAAATATTTTTTGTTATTCTTTACTCTTTTCTATAAGCTGTAGGGAAATACTTTTAAAAAGAAACTATTCTGAAAGTCTTTATTGTTAGGGATGTTCTTCTAACCAACATACACTATGTGAGCTATCATAGTGTCCAACGCCTAGTTCCCTTATGGGAGAACCTCATGTTGGGGAGAGGTTTCATACTTTTGCCAAGGAGTATTACCTAATCTAAGTGATCACATTTGTATCTGTCATCCATATAAAAATGAGAATAATTTGATAATCTGAACCTATATTGGCTCGTAGTTTTAGGGCATATGAACATTCCCAAATCGGTGTACATACTACTACCTTTAATCTGTATGCTCATTCTATTGGAAATCCACTTTAAAAACTAATATAAGGGTTTACAATGAAAACCTCTTGTAAATTCATTTAATGTAAATTGTAGCTAAATCTGTAAAGTGGATTCCATATCTAAGCTGAGATTAAAAGATCAAATCTTTATTCAAAATTTGAATATAACAAATCATAGGATTCTTAAAAGCATAATCCTGTTAAAATAAAATTATTCAAACTAGGGCTAATAACCCATGCACCTATTTTATGTCAAATCATCATAAAACTTATGCTAAGTAATGAAAATATTGATAATTCAAGTCTAAATCTGAAAATTACCGCAACACGCATGAAAATACAATAGTAGACATGTAATTCAACATCTAAATCACTTGAAATCTCATAATCTTGCAAATAACAATATTGGGTATGAACCCCAATTTGAAACTTATGTTAATTCATGTAACTTTGTAATTTAAAACTAGTTTGGGCACAAGGATGAAGGAATTATCCTTGTTAAAACCCCCCACATACCTTAATTAATGATTAGATAAAGAAACTTGAACTTTGAGTTCCTATTTGTGCTCTTGAAGATAGATTCTTGAAGTTCTTGAATTGGAAATTTTTAATTTTGAGCTATCTTGGAAAAAGAATGGTGGAATTTAGATTTCCTGGGGATGAAGGTTTAATGTTCTAGAATTTCTTTGAGAGAAAGTTAATGAAAAGTGAGCATATAATGCTTAAAATAGGTTAAATCTTGTATTATTCACGATTTGGGGGCTTGGACAAATACTAAATTGCCATTTTAAAATTTTACTCAAAACAGGAAATCTCGATTTGGCACACCACTATGATGCAGGGATTTCTTGGTGGCTCACTGGATAAGGGACCATTGCTATTTTGGGCTTTGGTGTAACGCGGCATAATCGCGTTGCGCTATTGGGAAAAGAATGAGTGCTAGTTTGGCCTTTGACATGATGCGGCGTAACCGCATTGCGCTACTAGAAAAGGACGAACAAGAATTGGAGTTTCACTTCAATGAGAGATAATCATGATTCTCTACTTGAAATCAGACGATTGCGATTTCATCCTTCACCACGACGTGGTGCCTATAGAAATTCCCTACTGTTCTCACTAAAATTGCCATAACTTCTTAACCGAGTATCAAATTGAGGCAAAATTGGTATCATTGGAAACTTGAGCTAATTATCTACACATTGGAGGGTCTAGAGCCAGAAAATTCTACTTGTATCAAGAGTTATTAATTTTTGAAGTTGACCTACGACATTCTAGGAGTTAAACTAAGCTAGAAAAAGGATGGGGTATTAAAAAGGGCATCTTACAAATTCAAAGGGTATTCATCCATTAATATATGGAGTAAGGGAAAAGAAGTAGATCAACCATCAACCAAGTGGAACAAAGACAAGGACATCAACAAGTCCAATTATAATAAACCCGTGGAAAAGACTACTACAAAATAACCATTAAGAATTGAATGCAATAATTATCCAACTTCCAATTCTAAAGGTTTCCATTGTTTTAAATGTCAAGGTTAGGGATATAAAGCAAGTGAATGTCCTAACTTGAGAAATATGATTCCTAGAGAAGGGAGATTATATTACCTTGGAGAAGAGGTAGGGAAAGAGGATGAGAATAATAGAAAAACACAAGATGGAGAGGTACCAAAAGAAGATGAGTGAGTAGAGGAAGATAATGAGGATTCTCGGACTCGAGATGGAGAGTTTAAAGTAATAAACTTTGTTGTGAGATGAGCAATGATTAGTGAGGCATTAGATGATCCTAGTCAAATGGAAAATCTATTCCATACTAAGTGTCTAATAGAAAAATATGTACTCATTTGTCATTAATAGTGGGAGTTATGCTAATGTGGATAGTTCTATTATGGTTGATTTCTTAAATCTACCCACAACCAAAAGTGCCATACCATACAAGCTCCACTAGTTAAATAAATATGAAGAATTAAAAGTGACTACATAAGCGGTGATTCAATTCAAGATTAGAAATTATCGTGATAAGGTGTGTTGTGATCTGATATCCATACAAGCTTGTCATATCTTGCTTAAAAGTCCATAACAGTATGATCGTTCAACCAAGCATAATGAGAGGACAAATTGGTATTCTTTTAAGTTGAATAGTCAAAAGTTCTCTCCATCTTATATTAACATAACAAGTGAATAAGGTTCACCAAAGAATGAGAGATTTTAAAGAGAAGGGTAAGAAAGACGAGGAGAGAGAGCCTCAAATAAAGAAGAAGGATGAAGAAGAGGAGGAAAGAAGGTTAAACGGGAAAAGTCCTATGGTGATGTTGTCTAGGAATAAAGTTCTCATTAAGAAACATGATGATGAAGCATCCATGCTTTTCCTAGCCTATGTTTTCATACTAACCACCCAACTTATCATATTCCCCATTCTATTTCTCTTGTTTTGTAGGAATTTAAGGATGTATTTTTGAAGGAGCTACCAAAAGGATTACCTCCACTTCAGGGAATTGAGCATCAAAAAGACTTCATGTAGGATTTTCAATTGCCCAATAAACTGGCTTACTAAATTTATCCAATAGACACTAAAGAGCTCTAAAGGCGAGTCAGGAGTGTAACGTTCTAATTTTTTGGTGATTTTTATGAAATATTTATTTCTATGTGAATGACCATTTTACCTCTTTCCATGATTGCTTTGTGGTATTCCTAAGGCATGGGGATGATTGGCATGGTTATTGATGCATTTTGGTGTGATTTATGTGAAATTATGGTTTTTGGTGGCTTTGGGGGCCTTATAGTTGACTTTGGTCAACATTTATTGATCTTTGTATTGGATGACCAAACAAACTGCACCAGTAGATCCGAAATGTTAATTTTAGGTTGGTAACATGGTTAGTGTGGTTTTACGGCTTTTAAATCTCATTTTGACCCTCGGTTTGGAAGGTTATGAAATTGGGTTTCGAGGGTCAACTTTGTGAAAATAATATTTTTTTTGAAAATCTGATATCACCATTGAGTTCAAAGCATCAAATTAAATAGGGTAACATATTTCATTTGCATTTATGAGATTCCAGATAAATCACGAGGGGTCTGCGGAGACTTGGACCCTATATGTACCCTGGTTCTGCCATTTACCCTATTTTTTAGACTTGGAGCTTAGGTTTCACACTTTTAAGAAATTTCTTACATTTCTAACCTTGGGTAAGATTTTAAACACTTATTTCAACTATTTTACTTTAATTTTATCATCTAATTCTTATTTTAATATAGATTAAAGTTGAAAATTAGGAATTTTTGCTCGGATGGCCTAAAATTTGTATTTCTCAGGTTCAAACTTTATTTTTAACTTATTTTTACTTTGGTAAGTTTCTAATCTTATAATAATCAGTTTTATCTTAATTTCATTAATAAAACAACTTTAGATTCTTGATTTCAAACAGGATTTTTGGGAATTTTATTAGTAAAGCTTAAACATGTTTTTTTTTTCAATTTAGATCTAGTTTTAACTTATTTTTTCTTGGATTTTTAGTTGTAGACTCCTAAAAATATGAGAAACATATTTTAAAGATAAATTTATAATTTTGTCCTTCATTTTAGAAAACTTATTTTTGGGTTCCATTTTGACCCTGATTTGAAAATAGGTAATATGGGTATTATTGACTTTCTTTTGATGCATAGATTCTGTATTTTCATGTTTTAGTTAATTCTGAGCCCAGTCAAGATGAGTAAGACTTTGGAGTGAAGGCTTGCTGATTGGTTTTCGACATCTGAGGTAGGTTATGGCTTAAGTTTCTTCAGACTGGGCTATATATTGAATGTTCATACAAAATCATATTAAGGGTATGGGAACTAATAATAAAAATGGATTTATTATCATATTGTACATAAGTTGCGGCCGGCCTATATATCTTGGTATACTATTTGCTATGTGTGACCGTGTGGTGTCCTATATGATATTATTGGCCTTGTGTACATGAAATTAGTTGTGTCTTGATTAATGAAAATGGATAATGTGGTATTAATGGTGCATTTTTATATGTTTCATTCTATTGGCATATGGTTTATATTGAAATTTATGGATTGTTGGACATTGAGTGGATTGTTGGCTCACTTGGTTGATATATTTGTTGGCCATAGAAATAATCATTCTAGTTGCTTATGGGCATTACATCCTCATATCATATACATTCATTAAATGTTGGTACCATCATGAAAATATTAGAAACACTAGTTTTTTGACAAAAAATGTGACATCTTTAAAACTCTCTACCGAAGGATGTGCTGGAGAGGAGATATGGATATGGATTGTATGACGAACCCCCCATGGGTACTATGTTGGGAATCTTTGGATCCGTAGGTGTATACAGAGGTTGTGTGACAACCTTGTGCATCATATCATCATTATTATCATTACCATTATCATCATTATCATCTTTATTGTATTTTTGTTACATTGTGCCCTTATTTGTGTTGTATTATCTCTCTTGATTTATACTTTTCTATGTGTAATACCTTACCTAGTACTTGTATATGTGATATTGGTTTACTTGTATTCCTTCCTCATATTTTCTATAGTGTATATGAATATTATAGAACTATTAGTGAAAACGGTGTGGGATACCATTTTGGGACATTTTTTGATTACAGATGGCGTACCCTTAGTACGTATTTTGTATACTTTATTTTATACTTTGCTTAGTTGGCCTATGATACCTAATGAGTACAAGTGGACCATACTCACCCCTATTATGCTCTTTTGATGTAGATCCTGGTTCGAGTGTGCCTCAAGGTGGTTGATTTGGGCTTCCCTTTAAGCTATTTGAGGTAGAAATTATATTCTTACTTTCAGAGTTGATTACTAGCTTTCTTTATTTAGACTATGCCTTTATTCATATTTAGAGATAGAGTATTCCTGTTTTGGTTATCTTATGTATTTGATCTTTAGTTGTACTAGTGATGTTCTTACATTGTGACACTAGGTTTTGGGATTATGGTATTATTGGTTATGTATATTATTTTTTTCAACTTTATTCTAGAAGCCTTACTTGGGTTACTGGTATTATTTTTTCTTTTGTATTAGTTTGTGTGATAGACTTACCTTTTAAGGTTCGCCATGACAAGTTCTATCATGACCCTTGAATTTTTGGATCGCGACAAGAAACTCCTCAATAAAGGATACATCAAGGAAAACATAAGTCTATGTGTTGTCCTTGTATTATTAGTTCTAAAAAAAGATGGGATGTGGCGCATGTGTGCTGATTGTCGGGCTATTGACAAGATAATGATAATGTATCACCATCTTATCCATACATTAAATGATATATTAGATTAGTTAAATGGTTCTTGTGTGTTTTCAAAAGTTGATATTAGGAGTGGATATCATCAAATTAGGATGAATCCAAGCAATGAATGAAAAACATTCTTCAAGACCAAATTTGGTCTCTATGAATAGATGGTTATAACATTCAGGCTCATGAATGCCCTTAGTACCTTTATACGGTTAATGAATCTAGTGATGAATCCATTTATAGGAAAATTTATGGTGGTGTACTTTCATGATATCTTTGTTTATATCAAGTCCATAGATGATCATGCTAAACATTTAAGGTGTTTAATTAGGAAGGCACAATTATTTGCAAATCTTGAAAAATGCTCTTTTTGAGTTAATGAAGTTATTTTTGTTGGGCTTTGTTATAAGCTCCCAGGGTGTTGAAGTGGATGAATCCAAGATAGATGATATATAAAATTGGCCAAATCCATAATCCATTAGTGATGTGAGAAGTTTTCATTGATTGTATAGTTTCTATAGAAGGTTTGTCAAAGGTTTTAGCATCATTACCACAACATTGACCGAGGTAATCCAAAAGGATAAACCTTTTAAATGGGCTAAAGAAAAGGTGTTTGATACTTTGAAAATAATGCTTATTTGTGACAATTTATTTCAATCGCTCAAATTTGAGAAGATGTTTGAAGTTGAGTGTGATACTAGAAAAGAAGGTATTAGGGCCATCTTAATGTAAGAACCAAAACCTATTGTATACTTTAGAAAAAAGCCCAAAGGGGAAACCTTGAACTACTCTGCATATGATGTTGATTTCTATGTCTTGGTTAGAGCTTTAAGAAATTGGAAACACTATTTGTGGTTTAAGGAATATGTAATTCAAAACGACCATGAGTCGTTGAAATACCTTAGGGCGTAAGACAATTTGAACAAGCGATATGCAAAGTTTATTGAATTCTTGGAGACTTTCCCTTATGTAATCGAATACAAATAGATAAAGGAGAATATGGTAGCCGATTCTTTGTATTAAAAGCATGTATTGATTTCCACTTTTTCTTCAAATTGATTTATTTTCAATGCTTGAAGACCTTGTAATACGACGACCCCAAATTTGCTCCATTCTTCAACGATTGTAAGGAATGGGATAGGGAAAGAGGATTAGGGATAAAACTTCTATACCTTAATCAAAGTTTGATAGTTTCCTATTTAAAATAAATAGGTTATGTTTTCCCTCTAGTTCATGGAAAGGTTATTTGTAAGAGAGGCATACGATTGTGGTATGAAGGGTCACTTGGAATTGACAAGACCCTTGGATCCTAGAGGAATAATTCTATTCGGTTAATGTATTGATTATAGAAGTTCAAAATACTGCCTTCTCCCTCAAGGATTATATACCCTACTACCCATTCTCCTAAGCCCATGGCTTGACATCTCTATGGATTTTGTTTTGGGAGTAATGACCCTCTAGGTCATTTTCTTAGTTTACACATAATTCTAGTGTTTTGAGCCTTCCCACATAAGGTACATGTCATTTGTGACTTGTTAAAATTATTGGTTCGATTATCGAATAGTTTATTTGAGTTTTTGTCTCAATTTCTTATCTTGGAGCATTCATTATTAAGGAATTGGTCCCAGACCAAAACACCTGTAGATGACCATGAATGAGTAGTCTAATAATGCCATTAGCTCCAGAGCATTGATTTTATGCTGGGGGACCCTCTGGTCAGGTCTCGAGGCATCCATACTCATTTTGGGCTATTGGGTGGATTATATAAAAAATAGAACTATAAGTGTAGGCCATACATTTATTCAAAATGATTTTGGATGAAAGTTTAATGATTCTATTAAGTAAAATATCAAATTTGGTATGGTAGCATAGCTCGTTTTCACGTATGGGGTTTCGAATGAATCACGAGCACCTGGTCAAAGTTAATTTTGGACTTAGAAAATCTGATACCTCAGGTTACTAGTGTAACCTCATAAGTGGCCATTTGACTGCTTAAGAAGTTGTCTCTTTAATGATATTAGGTCACTCTAGTGACTTGGCAATTTGGCCAAAGGTTGCTTAAGCGATAAATGTCTGCTTTAGCGGATATCGCTATAGTGGGTTAGGACCACTTTAGCAATGCTCGCACCCCCATGCCAGACCATTTTAGTCATCAAGGAGTCGCATTAGCGATAATCACTTAAGCGATTAGCTGCCTGCTTAAGCATCTACTAAGGATTTTAAAATCCTTTTCAACCAAAATTCCCATTTGTTTTCTCTACTATTTGCCATTATTTTGAGAGCTTGAAGAGAGGAAAGAATGGGAAATCATCTACTAAAGCTAAGGTAAGCTATCCTAACACTCCTAGGTTACTTCCCTTTATTTTTCTCATCAATTTCCATTCTATTTCAAGATCAATTCTTTGAAATTAGGTCTTTAAATGCCTAGACCTTAGGGGATGATTTGGGTACTAATTTATGCACCATTTGTGCTCAATTTTTAAGCATACATTCTATGTCCTTCGAAGGACCTTATGATAAATTTAATTTTAGATTCCATTTATGGGTTCCACAAGCCCATTCTTGACTTGAATTTTGGTTTGACTTTTTATATAGTAACATGGATCTCATTTTGGTTCTAATGACGTGTAGATTACTATTTTGAAGTGTGGTAGCTTTATGAGAACGTGGAGAAAGGGCGAATGATTAGTGGACACTTCAAAAATTATAGTTCGACATCAGGCTAGGGTTTAGTCTACTCTTCTTCATAAGAGATTATAAGGTATATTTTGTATGCGAGGTAAGGATGATAGGATATAACGAGAATTATACCATCTTAATTGATAATTTATGAGGTTTTGATAATTAGATCGAGATTGATTTTGATCCATAGTTTATTCACTTTTTTACTACTATCATTTACTTTGATCTTGAGAGATTTAAACCCTTTCTGCTCAATTATGATGATTTAGTCCCATAGTTAACCCTGGGTAATGGATTTATAGACTTACACTTTTATCCATAATTTGAGTCTGTGCATTAATATTTATATACATCTCTCTTGTACTGTCCAAAGTAGATTCATGATGATGATTATTATTATTAGAAATCCTAGATCTGGAACAAGTTAGTGTATTAGACATTTCTTAATTCCCTAGGGACACCTTCATCCATGAGCCATCGTGCTAGATAAGTAAGGTCATTGTAGGTCCTACCATTGTAGATCCCCAATGTCAGTTAGTAAGTCGATGGGGGTAAGTTTGTGTTTCTCGCTAAGTTAGGCTTCAAGGGTTTTTTATGATTGTAGAGAGACTAATCACTGGTCCAAAGAGTTTCCTAGGCCTGGGACTATTATTCATTTAGCTCATCTAGAATAGTATCATAGAGATATGGCACCCTCATTTAGAGGTAGTGCACTTAGTGCCTCGATTAGTGATTCAGACACTCTATTCGAGTTTAGGGCCTCTTAGATTCATACACTCTTAGACATATTAGGCATGTCCCTTTGAATTTGACCATGATATGTACGTCTTTTATTTCCTGCCCTTACCTTCTATTTAATTTGAATTGGGGTTTTATACCCGTCGATGATTATATGCCTTGGTAATTATTATTGGTCGATACGTTCCTTGGTGTAGAGTTCATGATTATGTGACTACCTCATAAATGATTTTTTAGTAGTCGATAGAGTGAAGCAGTATTGATATTTCCCTATGGAAATAGCATTTAGGTTTGAGTTTTATTTACCTTGGCATATTAGACTTCTTATGGCCCTAGAGTGGTACTTGTCTTTGATTTTTGTTTTTGGTACCACCTGCTCTTTATACTGGTTTTATTATTATTGTTATTATTATCATTGTGTGACATTGGTTGATCCTTGCTTGATAGGTGACTAGACTAGCATTCATAGTTAGAATTCCTTTTCTTACAGTTCTTGTTCGTCGTTTAAGCAGCTAGTGCGGTTGGATGGCTTTCCCTTTTAGGCGAGGTAAGGTTGGTTGTTTTTATCTTTTACTGGCAAGTCTAGACTAGATGTTGAGTGGGATATAAAGTAAAGACAGGCAGGCCTTTCATGGTTTTGTTGTGGTTTTAGAGTTGGCAATTTGGTTCTATTTCCCAATTCTGTGTTTGAGATTCTAGTCCTTACCTTCTAGTTGCTGGGATTTAAGCATCGACTATCATTCCCTCTATATAGCCCTTTATAATGTTGACCAGTTTGAGATTCATTCCTCTTATTTGGCTAGTTCATCGCCTAGTGACAGTCTTGATATGGATGTTGAGAGATCTTGGACTTGCCTTTAAGGTTTGTTGGATTTGTCTCCTTGTGATAGTTTGATCTCGATATTGGCCTAGAGTTGGATACTCCATTCTTTCCTTGATGTGATTTTTGTTCTAGTAGAGTTAAGGAAGGTAGAGATAGGTGATCTTTTTCTGTGATCGCTTGTTATGTTGGTAAATTTTGAATTCATTATCTTGATTTACTTGGTTTAATTTCTGGTTAAGGATGCATTTCTCTGAGTAGCTAGAGTTTTGGTTATCGCTAGTACTACTTGTAGCCTTGGTGAGTTCTTGGGTATGCCTAGTGAATTATACCCTTTAACAGATTTAGAGTTGATCGGCCGTGACTTTGGCATGTGATTTTTCTTCTGTTGTATTTTGGTTCTCAACTATAGTGCAATTTTGGCTCTGGGAGGAACTAGTAGGGACATACCTAATATATGATAGTGGCTTAATGGTTATGATAGATTTGGAGTGTAGATGTTAACTCATCTATAAGATGGGTTTGAATAGTTGAGATCGAGCATTTCAACCTTAGTATTGAAATTTTAGTTAGGAGTTTTAAAGCTTGGGTGCAACTTTTGTTTTTAGATTTATGTTAGTTGGGGTTCACCTATAGGATAGCTAAGCCTTCTCTTTAGCTACCTATTCATTCTTCTCCAGTTACGATGGATTGTGTTTGATAGATGTTCAGATGAAGTCTATTGGTACTTGACAATGGACCCTTCAGCTTTGGCCTTGATTTTCAGTTTTGTTAGAATTTTGGATTATCTTCTTAGCAAAAGTAGTGTAATCCAGGTGTATTCAGTATGATTTCATCCTCAGTTGATGGGACATCCTGGAGTGCATCATTGAGTGGTGAATGTTTGTGATTCGGATCCCAACTACTAGTTCGAGGGTCATTTAGAGTTGTTGTAATATTCATAGTAGATTATAGACATTGATCATCTCCATTTGTGTGCCTAAGTAGCACCTTATGGGCTTATCCATGTGCTCACCATTATGGACTTTAGTGGATCAGCTTCAGTTCTATGAGTTTAGTGTTATGTGGTCGTACAAATAAGACCCGAATGATCTTCTGCTTGGTTTGGAGTAGATGGGAGATTTAGAAAGGAAAAAAAGGTTATATTTGGATGTTGGGTTGGTTTCATGATTCATGCCTATGAGTTTTCCTTTAGTTGTGCTTGTATCGGTGTGTTATCAGTGTTCTATGGCTTGGATCTATGTGCATAATCCATTATTGATTCAGTTGGAGGCCAGATGGTTGTTGAGGTTGAGTTTTGGCTTTTGATAGAGTGAAGAAATTAGGTTGATTAAAAAAGGGATACCTATAGCATAATCCCTTAGAAGCATTGTCAATCCGTATAGGTTATCTGGGGATCATGCTCGAAGCATGCGGGTCCAGTACCTCATCCCTTTGAGCTTTCGTGATCATTCTATACATTGACATTCATGGAAAAAAATCTTATTAGTTGTGGATATTGTGATGATCCTCTAGGTCATTTTCTCGATTTATGTGCATTTCCAGCATTTCAAGCCTTTCCACAACAGCTATAAGTCATTTATGACTTGTTCGAACTATCGGTTTAGTTATCAAATAGTTTAATTAGGTTTTAGGCTCATTTATTAATTTTAGAGCTTTATTGTGAAAGAGTTCATCTCGAATTAAAACTCATAACAGATGACCTTGGATGAGAATTCTGACAGCACCATCAACTCTAAAATTTTGATTGTAGGCTGGGGATCCTTGTTCAGGTTCTGAGGCATTTGGACTCGTATTGGGCTATTGGATGAACTATATGAAAAATGAAACTGTAGGTTTAAGCCCCACATTTAGTTGAAACAATTTCGAATGAAATATTTGATAGTTCTATTAAGTCGGGAATGTAGAATTCGATATGGTATCATAGTTCATTTACACACACGGGTTTCGAATGAATACCGATCACCAAGTTAGAGTCCATTTTGGACTTAAAAAACCTTATGCCTCAGGTTGCTGGAGCAACTGCTTAAGCATCGTCTCTTTAGCAATATTTGTTTTCTTTAGCAGCCTTGGACGATTTCCAAGGGATTCTTAAGAGATCAATGTCTGCTTTAGCGGCCTAGGAACCACTTTAGCGATGCCCACTCCCCCTTGCCATACCGCTTTAGCGGTAGTTGCTTCAGGCCAACCGCATAAGCAACACCTGGGGATTTTTAAATCTCTTTCCTTACCTGAAGTTCCTATTCATTCTCTCTACCATTTCTATTATTTTGAGAGATTGAAGAGAGGAAAGAGTGGGAAATCATCCATTGAACCTAGGGAAAGCTAGCCTAACATTCCATTATCATTTCCCATTATTTTACCTATTAATTCCATTCCATTTCATGGTAGATTGTTAGAAATTAGTTCTTTAAATCCCTAGATCTTAGGGGCTTCTTTGGGACCCAATTTATTTTTATGACCCAGACTGCCCCCTTGTCGTAACACGGTGCTTAAAATAATAAGAGATACCCAGATAACAGATGTACTGGCATAATTCTTGAGCAGCTGATTAAAATAAATACAAAAGCTAAATTGATTGAGTGGAATCATAACCATAAGAAAAGTTGTTTCAATACATTATTATTTAAAGTTTACAACACTGTAATCTGAACGAATGAACTTAACGACATACAATAACTCTAACTAACTATCTATGAAGCCTCTACTAATACTGACTAAGGTAGTCGGGACATGACCCCTAGCTATGCCTAATAAATACATATGAATAAAAAAATAAAATACATGACCCGCAACAGACGTGAGTCCTCAAAATAAGAGAACTCATCACCTGCTGGCTGAATGCTATGATCTGCTTAATTATGATCGTGAGAGTAAGCACCTAAATCTTCATTATATGAAAAATGTTGGAAGACGAGGTATTCGATTAGTACGTTGGAATGTACTGAGTATGTAAAATATGCACTAGTTATGAAAATACTTAAAACATGCTTTAAAACTAAGGATAGAAGCCACTTGTTGAAATATGCATTTAAAAACATATTAGTACATAAAAGCTGTGATAATCTGAAAATTAATTGTATAAAATAAAGTAAAACTAAATTGAGGGTTATGTATGAATGATGGGTCTGAAATTGTGGGATGTGAACTGATGCAATGACCAAGTATAAATGCATCACCCCGATTTGCTGAACTGGAATGCTACAAGGTGCTTATGACCCCAAAGGACCACAAGCTAACTAATGACTGATATCTGTACCTGTATACTGCATAAAATACTGAATAATATGGAACCATGAACTGAAAGGCCATAAGGTTCTCATAGCTGAAGTAAAATATAACATCAAAATGGGGTATGAAATATAAAAAAAAAACTGAAAATACTGAAGTCTGAAACATGATAGTCTAGAAAGCCTCTAACTGATTGAACTTTTTGAGTAAGGAGTTGATGGGACATGTCCCAAACTAACTCCAACTAATAAACTAGTTAATGAGATAATAGGCAATAATCAGGTCCTCGAATGGTGAGGTATTACTTCTAACTCTGACTGCTGAAACTGGAATCTATTGCTGATCTGGATCTCGTGTCTCTGAACCTATGGTATAAGACACCATAGTGCAAATGAGTGAATACTTTGAATGTATTGGTATGCAAGTAAGGTAGGCTAAATGCATGGGGTTCATATGCATGAACAATCATAATAACTGACTAACTATCATGAGCATGAGAATACATGCATGGGACATGAAAACATATTAAAAGCTTCCAACTTGGAAGTCGCACAATAACATAAACATGATTATAATCAATCCACAATATGGGTTTCATAATTCATGATTTTAAAATAGGATTCTTAAGCTTCATGGGTGAAACGAACCCATGAATCAACACTAAACATACCTGGGTGGGTGATTTCTTGAAAATTGGAGGAGAAAATATTGAATTCTTGACTTGGAATTAAACACTTAGGGTTTATTGTTCTTGGAGATTGATCTTTCAGAGAAACCCTAATTTGGTGTTGTGTATGAATAATGAAGTTATAAGCTCTAGTCTTGTATAATTTAGGGTTAAAATGGCTGAAAAATGACCCAAATACCCTTTTAAAAATGACTTAAAATCACTGATCGAAAGTGGCAATGGTTTAGGCGATGGTCCATCGCTGGCTCGACGGTCCGTCGGTCCATTCCGTCGTACTTGGCCAGAACCTGAACTTTCTGCCACATCTGTGAGGGTTTGAGCAATGGTCTATTTCTATCTCGATGGTCCATCGGTCCTGATCATCCCACTTGGCTAGAAGATGGGTTCACGACCTTATTCATGACAGCTTGGGCAACGGTCCATTGCTAGCTCGACGGTCCATCGGCCTGACTGTTGTTTCTGGGCAGTTTTGATAGTTCTCTATAAAATGTCATAAATTTTTACTTTGATACCAGATTTTGATGAAATTGGTATCATTGGAAATTCTATCTGATTTAAACATCATTCACTTAGGAAGTCTTCCCTAAATCTTCTGGAGAGTAAATTTAGACTTCAAAAAAATTCAGGGTATTACAGCTACCAAGCCTCAAGTGTTCAACCTTGACTTGTTGATAACCATACATTTAGCCATAAAATTTTCCATATATCTCTTCATATTATTCCACTATTAGATTTCCTTGAATTCATGGTACGTCTTTGTTGACCCGAATAAACTGTTAATCTAGACTCATGATCCTCAATCAAAATCCTTTCCCACAGCCCATCTACATCAGGAACCCAGAACTTCTATTGATACCTTGAGATGCCATCTCCCCCAATATCTAAAGCTATAAAATTTTGATGACCCATATCATTATTAATCTTCAAATGTGTGGGATCCAAATCATACTTGTCCTTCACCTTAGTACCAAGAGATAATTTAACCATTTCTTGAACAATCACTTCCCCATCTTAAAATTCAGGAGACTGACTCCCAAGTTAGATAACCTATGAATATCATTCACTAACCCCCTTTTATCCTCATCAACATTAGATAAGCTTCCCATAGATAATCTTCTAAGAGCATCAACAACAACATTAGCATTACTTGGACAGTAGTGTAAACTTATGTCATAATCCTTAAGCAATTCAAGCCACTGCCTCTGCCTGAGGTTTAATTCCCTCTGCATAAATACATACTGCAAGCTCTTATGATCTGAATAGATATCCACATGCACCCTACATTAATAAATGCGCTAGATTTTCAAACTAAAGAGCACAACTACTAACTCTAGATTGTGAGTCGGGTAATTTCTCTCATGAACTTTAAACTGCATGGAAGCATAAGCCACAACCTTACCATGCTACATCAAAACACAACCCAGTCCCACATGAGATACATCACAGTACTTAACAAATTCATCGGTACCCTCCAGCAGGGTTAAAATTCCCAGAGAAGTCAACTTATCCTTCAACTTATCAAAACTTCCCTCATAAGCATCAGACCACAAGAATTGAAACACCTTGGTTTTGAACCCTTAGAAAATTTCTCTTAGTTAAAGTTTCATAGCAAGGTACGACTTATGGGCACTAGTCATACCCTAAGATATAATTTAGTGTCCTCTCACTCATATGTTAGGCAGTTTAGTGGGGTTTACATTCTATGCAAGGTATGGTTTAGCGTCTCCCAAGTCATATGTTAGGGTACTAGTCATAAGATGTCAAGTTGTATGATGTGTTAAGGTTGGTATAGTGGACACTGTCATGGATACGGTTTGTATGGTACTACTCGTACCTTAGGATATGAGTTATGCATGCATGGTCGTATATTAGGATTATAATAGGTCCATGGTGTAGCCTAGGGTATGAGTTAGGGTACTATTTGTACTCTAGGGTACGGTTTAGTTGGGTAAGTTATACCCCCACAAGAATAAGTTTTTAACTTTTAAGCTGGGGACAATTTAGATATTAGCCACCCCTAAACCCTTATGAACCATGACTTATAAGATTACCTGACCCTTCATTATTCACTTGGACAATATAAAAATATTCCAAAACACTCTGCAAAACTTCTCTATCAAGATTGGAAGCTAGGGTTTCAAAGAGGCTATTAGGGGTTTTAAGACCAAGAATCACTCCGTGAATCATCATGTATAAGGTATGTGACTCTTCCCTTATTGTTATTTATCAAATATCATGTGTTCTTAACCTGATTATGATTTTTAAATAGTGGTTTTGAAATCAAAATATTGAGGGCCTTAATGCATAGTAATGGGTATTGTTTACTCTTATTTAACCTTATGTTTACACATATTTTTAGTGATGATTTACACATATTAAGGTTTAAAAATAGGTTATTGGTAACCCTAATCTTGATGGTTTTCACTTGGGTTTTGGTCATGGTAAGGGTATGCCCTTAAGGTGTTTGTGAAAATGTCTAAGAGAAATAACTAGTTACATGCTAATAATATTTTGAAGTATGGCAATGTCTTAATGAGTAAGAATGGTTGGTAAGTGACTTACATAGGCCTTGTTGTCTATGTAAGGAGTTAGTGGGTAACTTTGGTGGTTTTCTTGGTTAAATGGGTTAGAGTCCATGAATATGCAATTATTATGTTGAACCAAAGTTTGGTATATGAATGGTAATGAGAATGAATGGTGTTGTATAGGTCTTGATGACAACAAATTGATTTGAATGTTGTTGGAAACTAAGGGATTGGCCAATTAAAGTGATTTATTGTTAAATGGTTCACGAAGACCTTGTGGTCATATGTGGTGTTGAATATTGTCCTTCATGGCTTGAATTGGCTAAATAGGTTAGAGTCCCTAAGTGTTGAATTAAATTTATATTAATTCATGCACAAAGGGATATCATCCTTATGTCAAATATTAATGGTCTCTAGGGCTTGAGGTTAGAGTCTCTTGCCTTATAAAATGACTTGAAGTTAGAGTCACTTGACTAATGAAATAGCTTGAGGTTAGAGTCTCTTGCCTAATAATACAGTTTGAGGTTAGTGTCCCTTTCCTAATGAAACTGCTTGAGGTTAGAGTCCCTTGTCTAATATGATCAAGGAGTTCAATATCTCTAACTATAAGGGTTGAAGGTTAGAGTCCACCACTCCATGTTTCATGCTTGGATGTCTTGAGATGCATTCTAAGTCCTTTTTCCCTTTCCCGATACTTGATGTCTATATATATATATATGTGTGTGACTATGTATATAAATGTGTTTGCTTATGATGGTTGGACTTGAATTTGAATAATGGAACTTTTTTATCCTTACCCTTGAGTTACATTCTAGATCTCCAACAGCTAATCTCCTCCAGACGCTGTGTCCCCATGCGACACAGGGGATGAAGTTTCTTCTTCTCTTCCTGCAAAGTAACCAGGTGTTTGAGTGGTTCATGTGTTAACCTTGAAGTGGTGAGCATCCATACTTTGGAAAGCATATATTTTATGGTCTTTCTATCTTATGTCATAGACTTGTTTTAAACTTGGTTTTGGCTATTGTCGGGGGAATGTCCCAACATATTTAGACATCAGATTTGTAGAGGCTTTGTGGTTGTGGACTTGGGTATGTTGGTTCGGTATGTTGATATTAGTGGATTGATTAGACACTTCTTGAGTTATAATTATTAGTCTTGTTTTTTCTATTTATTATATGTTCGGAGTTCATTCGATGCATCTGGATTGATATAATAGTTGCGTTAGGTTAATAGGGTGATCTTCGATCCTTGTTAGGCTCGAGATGACTATATGATAAGGCCCAGTTTTGGGTTGTTTCAATAACTTAACCTTTTTCCTAGTCAACTTTGTTAACAAACCAGCAATATAAGATAAACTCTCCACAAACCTCTTATAATACCCAACCAAGCCCAAGAAGCTCCTAATATCGGTTGGAGTCGTAGGTCTAGGCCACTTCTTAACTGCGTCAACTTTCTATGAATCCATCTAGATCCCATCACTAGAAATATTATGCCTAAGAAAAGTCACAACATTCATCCAAAACTCACACTTAAAAAATTTAGCATACAACTTTTTATCCTTAAGTGTCTGCAACACAATTCAGAGTTGATTGACACGATCCTCATCACTCTTAAAGTAAACCAAGATGTCATCAATGAAGACAATAACAAGAAAATCCAAAAAATGCATGAAAACCCGATTCAAAAGGTCTATGAAAGTAGCCGGAGCGTTAGTTAACCCAAATTACATAATCAAGAACTCATAATGACTATATCGAGTTTGGAAAGTACTCTTGCGAATATCAACCGCTCGAAATTTTAACTGTTGATAGCTCGAACGAAGATTAATCTTAGAGAAATACCTAGCACCCTGACGCTGATTGGAAAGATCATCAATCCTAGAAGAGGATACTTATTTTTTACCATAACCTTATTCAGCTGACGATAGTTAATACACATCCAACAAGACCCATCCTTTTTTCACATGAAAAGTATAGGAGCACCCCACGAAAACACTAGGAAAAATATAACCCTTATCAAGAAGATCCTTTAATTATTCCTTTATCTCCTTTAGATCAACCGAAGCCATCCTATAAGGAGGAATGGAAATGGGATGGGTATTCAGTATAAGATTAATCCTAAAATCTATTTCCCTATTGGGAGAAATTCTAGGAAGATCATTGGGAAAAACTTCAAGTGATTCATTAACCACGAGGACAGATTGTAAAGAGTGACCCTTAGAGTTAGAATTCTTAACCTAAATGAGATGGTACATACCCAAAGTGATGCTCTTAGGTGCTAGATCTGAAGAAGTGGCGACCGAGATCTTACTAGCTCCTGTGGAAACCTTAGCTATAGGATAATTTCACTGTAGATGACCAGGTTAGCCGTAATAGAAACATAGTTCTCTCCTTACAATAACCATAGTGAAAATGTCCATAAAATCAGCAAGAATGGTAAGTTGGGCTAACTAAGATCCACTAACCTGAGAATGGGCACCTTTCTCCTTTGGACCACCGCTAGTTTGAAAACAATGATCACTAGAAGGTTTAGGATAAGGAGCACTAGCCATCAAATATGAATTCCCCTAATTCTTCTTCTTAGTTCACTATCTACCATCTCTCCTACTATTCTACTGACCCTCACCCTACTCTAAATAGATAAACTTCTTATTCTGCCTCTCTCCCATCTCCACATACTTTTTATTTTCATCCTCTTCCTTTTGCATATAAACCACCAACCTGGAGATGTCCATATCATTGTTCAACATTGCAACCTTACAATCCAATACAAAATTACTGGATAAACCAGAAGAAAACTTCCTCATTTTTGATCTAATGTTAGCCACCAACTCTGGAGCATAATGGGACAACTGCTGAAATTTTAGAGCATACTACTTAACACTCATCTTCCCTTACTTCAAGTTCATAAAATCTTCAGCCTTAGCTTACCTCAACTCCTGAGGAACGAAGTGCTTAAGAAAGGCCCTTGGAAACTAATCCCATACCACTTCCTCAGCATCATCATCCCTCATATTACTAATAAGCCACATCTTTTAATTAATATGTTGCAAACTCTACACGTTCAGAATCTATAGCATACATCACCCTAAAAATCTTCTCTAGCTCATTATTAAACTCGTGAGGATCCTCCTCAACCTTAGATCCTATAAAGGTTAGGGCAGTCAACCTTATGAACTGGCTAACTCAATTGACCTCAGATTAATGAGCAATAGAACTATCACAATCAGACTGACGAGACTATGATTGCACTAATTAAGTAAGAACATGAATAGACTGATGGAACTCTACATTAGAAATATCGCCCTGGTGCGCTTAGTAATGAGTGTCATCGACCAGGAAAGTCCGAAAAGGACTAGTAAGGATAAGTAGAACTCTATGTGGAGCAGTACAATCAGGAGTAGGTACCCTTGACTAGGTTTGTACTCTATAAGAAAGACAAGTTCCATCTATATTTTACTCAAGTAGGATAGAGTTCCTGACAGAGTTTCTATGAACGTCAGATCTTTAGGAAGGCATGACCTAAAATATGAGTAAGCCAAGAGTTAGAGAAGTTTCATAACACTAGACTCTATAACCCTAAATAGAACACAAGAAAGAAAAACATTTCTACAGGCCTCATAGCCTCCCTTTTTTAAGTGTGGTGTGCTACACACCTATAAAAGGAACCTAACTTGATACGACTTTGTGGACACCCAAAGAACCTACATAATGAACTAATACCAAGGTTGTCAAGAGTCAAACTAGGGACTAGTAGTGACGGGTATCGTAAGCCCACCATGAGCCAAAGATAACCCCCTTAGCCTAATAACCAAAGCATAATAAATGAATATAATAGAAGCCAACCAATCATAATGATAAGATGTGTAGATAACTTAAATGAAAACTAAGAGTCAAAATAACAACCAACCTACACTTCTCCATAAAAGCCTCTAAAACTAGCATATCAACTAACTCACGACATGTACCCAGCTATGACAAAAGTATCTAAAAATAAATACAAAATGAATAAAAAAACCAGTAAAATGATGGAGACTTTTGAAATAATGGAGGCTTTCCACTTTACAACAGATCAACAGGAACACCGAGTT